>NW_027616685.1:0-212714 GCF_964187855.1 Myxine glutinosa | reverse complement strand
GTGTTGAAAAACCACTTTTCGCACTTGTGTTATTGTTGAAAAACCACTTTTCGCACTTGTGTTGGTGCAGGAAACCACTTTTGCACTTGTATTAGTGTGGAAAAAACACTTTTCGCACTTGTGTTAGTGTTGAAAAACCACTTTTCGCACTTGAGTTCGTGTTGAAAAACCACTTTTCGCACTTGTGTTAGTGTTGAAAAACCACATTTCGCACTTGTGTTGGTGCAGGAAACCACTTTTGCACTTGTATTAGTGTGGGCAAAACCACTTTTTGCACTTGTGTTATTGTTGAAAAGCCACTTTTCGCACTTGTGTTAGTGTTGAAAAACCACTTTTCGCACTTGTGTTGGTGCAGGAAACCACTTTTGCACTTGTATTAGTGTGGAAAAAAGACTTTTTGCACTTGTGATAGTGTTGAAAAACCACTTTTCGCACTTGTGTTAGTGTTGAAAAACCACTTTTCGCACTTGTGTTGGTGCAGGAAACCACTTTTGCACTTGTATTAGTGTGGAAAAAACACTTTTCGCACTTGTGTTAGTGTTGAAAAACCACTTTTCGCACTTGTGTTGGTGCAGGAAACCACTTTTGCACTTGTATTAGTGTGGAATAAAGACTTTTCGCACTTGTGTTAGTGGCGAAAAACCACTTTTAGCACTTGTGTTAGTGTCGAAAAACCACTTTTCGCACTTGTGTTGGTGCAGGAAACCACTTTTGCACTTGTAATAGTGTGGAAAAAACACTTTTTGCACTTGTGATAGTGTTGAAAAACCACTTTTCGCACTTGTGTTAGTGTTGAAAAACCACTTTTCGCACTTGTGTTAGTGTTGTAAAACCACTTTTCGCACTTGTGTTGGTGCAGGAAACCACTTTTCCACTTGTATTAGTGTGGAAAAACTACTTTTCGCACTTGTGTTAGTGTTGAAAAGCCACTTTTCGCACTTGTGTTGGTGCAGGAAACCACTTTTGCACTTGTATTAGTGTGGAAAAAACACTTTTCGCACTTGTGTTAGTGTCGAAAAACCACTTTTCGCACTTGTGTTGGTGCAGGAAACCACTTTTCCACATGTATTAGTGTGGAAAAACTACTTTTCGCACTTGTGTTAGTGTTGAAAAGCCACTTTTCGCACTTGTGTTAGTGTTGTAAAACCACTTTTCGCACTTGTGTTGGTGCAGGCAACCACTTTTGCACTTGTATTAGTGTGGAAAAACCACTTTTCGCACTTGTGTTAGTGTTGAAAAACCACTTTTCGCACTTGTGTTAGTGTTGAAAAACCACTTTTCGCACTTGTGTTAGTGTTGAAAAACCACTTTTCGCACTTGTGTTGGTGCAGGAAACCACTTTTGCACTTGTATTAGTGTGGAAAAAACACTTTTCGCACTTGTGTTAGTGTTGAAAAACCACTTTTCGTACTTGTGTTAGTGTTGAAAAACCACTTTTCGCACTTGTGTTAGTGTTGAAAAACCACTTTTCGCACTTGTGTTGGTGCAGGAAACCACTTTTGCACTTGTATTAGTGTGGAAAAAACACTTTTTGCACTTGTGATAGTGTTGAAAAACCACTTTTCGCACTTGTGTTGGTGCAGGAAACCACTTATCGCACTTGTGTTAGTGTTGATAAACCACTTTTCGCACTTGTGTTAGTGTCGAAAAACCACTTTTCGCACTTGTGTTGGTGCAGGAAACCACTTTTGCACTTGTATTAGTGTGGAAAAACCACTATTTGCACTTGTGTTAGTGTTGAAAAACCATTTTTCGCACTTGTGTTAGTGTTGAAAAACCACTTTTCGCACTTGTGTTGGTGCAGGAAACCACTTTTGCACTTGTATTAGGGTGGAAAAAACACTTTTCGCACTTGTGTTGGTGCAGGAAACCACTTTTGCACTTGTATTAGTGTGGAAAAAACACTTTTCGCACTTGTGTTAGTGTTGAAAAACCACTTTTCGCACTTGTGTTAGTGTTGAAAAACCACTTTTCGCACTTGTGTTAGTGTTGAAAAACCACTTTTCGCACTTGTGTTAGTGTTGAAAAACCACTTTTCGCACTTGTGTTAGTGTTGAAAAACCACTTTTCGCACTTGTTTTGGTGCAGGAAACCACTTTTGCACTTGTATTAGTGTGGCAAAAACCACTTTTCGCATTTGTGTTGGTGCAGGAAACCACTTTTGCACTTGTATTAGTGTGGAAAAAACACTTTTCGCACTTGTGTTAGTGTTGAAAAACCACTTTTCGCACTTGTGTTAGTGTTGAAAAACCACTTTTCGCACTTGTGTTAGTGTTGAAAAACCACTTTTCGCACTTGTGTTGGTGCAGGAAACCACTTTTGCACTTGTATTAGTGTGGAAAAACCACTTTTCGCACTTGTGTTAGTGTTGAAAAGCCACTTTTCGCACTTGTGTTAGTGTTGTAAAACCACTTTTCGCACTTGTGTTGGTGCAGGAAACCACTTTTCCACTTGTATTAGTGTGGAAAAACTACTTTTCGCACTTGTGTTAGTGTTGAAAAGCCACTTTTCGCACTTGTGTTAGTGTTGTAAAACCACTTTTTGCACTTGTGTTGGTGCAGGAAACCACTTTTGCACTTGTATTAGTGTGGAAAAACCACTTTTCGCACTTGTGTTAGTGTTGAAAAACCACTTTTCACACTTGTGTTAGTGTTGAAAAACAACTTTTCGCACTTGTTTAGTGTTGTAAAACCACTTTTCGCACTTGTGTTAGTGTTGAAAAACCACTTTTCGCATTTGTGTTGGTGCAGGAAACCACTTTTGCACTTGTATTAGTGTGGAAAAAACACTTTTCGCACTTGTGTTAGTGTTGAAAAACCACTTTTCGCACTTGTGTTAGTGTTGAAAAACCACTTTTTGCACTTGTGTTAGTGTTGAAAAACCACTTTTTGCACTTGTGTTGGAGCAGGAAACCACTTTTGCACTTGTATTAGTGTGGAAAAACACTTTTTGCACTTGTGATAGTGTTGAAAAACCACTTTTCGCACTTGTGTTAGTGTTGAAAAACCACTTTTTGCACTTGTGTTGGTGCAGGAAACCACTTTTGCACTTGTATTAGTGTGGAAAAAACACTTTTTGCACTTGTGATAGTGTTGAAAAACCACTTTTCGCACTTGTGTTAGTGTTGAAAAACCACTTTTCGCACTTGTGTTAGTGTTGAAAAACCACTTTTCGCACTTGTGTTGGTGCAGGAAATCACTTTTGCACTTGTATTAGTGTGGAAAAACCACTTTTCGCACTTGTGTTAGTGTTGAAAAACCACTTTTCGCACTTGTGTTGGTGCAGGAAACCACTTATCGCACTTGTGTTAGTGTTGAAAAACCACTTTTCGCACTTGTGTTAGTGTCGAAAAACCACTTTTTGCACTTGTGTTGGTGCAGGAAACCACTTTTGCACTTGTAATAGTGTGGAAAAAACACTTTTTGCACTTGTGATAGTGTTGAAAAACCACTTTTCGCACTTGTGTTAGTGTTGAAAAACCACTTTTCGCACTTGTGTTAGTGTTGAAAAACCACTTTTCGCACTTGTGTTGGAGCAGGAAACCACTTTTGCACTTGTATTAGTGTGGAAAAAACACTTTTTGCACTTGTGATAGTGTTGAAAAACCACTTTTCGCACTTGTGTTAGTGTTGAAAAACCACTTTTCGCACTTGTGTTAGTGTTGAAAAACCACTTTTCGCACTTGTGTTGGTGCAGGAAACCACTTTTGCACTTGTATTAGTGTGGAAAAACCACTTTTCGCACTTGTGTTAGTGTTGAAAAACCACTTTTCGCACTTGCGTTAGTGTTGAAAAACCACTTTTCGCACTTGTGTTAGTGTTGAAAAACCACTTTTCGCACTTGTGTTGGTGCAGGAAACCACTTTTGCACTTGTATTAGTGTGGAAAAAACACTTTTTGCACTTGTGATAGTGTTGAAAAACCACTTTTCGCACTTGTGTTATTGTTGAAAAACCACTTTTCGCACTTGTGTTGGTGCAGGAAACCACTTTTGCACTTGTATTAGTGTGGAAAAAACACTTTTCGCACTTGTGTTAGTGTTGAAAAACCACTTTTCGCACTTGAGTTCGTGTTGAAAAACCACTTTTCACACTTGTGTTAGTGTTGAAAAACCACATTTCGCACTTGTGTTGGTGCAGGAAACCACTTTTGCACTTGTATTAGTGTGGGCAAAACCACTTTTTGCACTTGTGTTATTGTTGAAAAGCCACTTTTCGCACTTGTGTTAGTGTTGAAAAACCACTTTTCGCACTTGTGTTGGTGCAGGAAACCACTTTTGCACTTGTATTAGTGTGGAAAAAAGACTTTTTGCACTTGTGATAGTGTTGAAAAACCACTTTTCGCACTTGTGTTAGTGTTGAAAAACCACTTTTCGCACTTGTGTTAGTGTTGAAAAACCACTTTTCGCACTTGTGTTGGAGCAGGAAACCACTTTTGCACTTGTATTAGTGTGGAAAAAACACTTTTTGCACTTGTGATAGTGTTGAAAAACCACTTTTCGCACTTGTGTTAGTGTTGAAAAACGACTTTTCGCACTTGTGTTAGTGTTGAAAAACCACTTTTCGCACTTGTGTTGGTGCAGGAAACCACTTTTGCACTTGTATTAGTGTGGAAAAACCACTTTTCGCACTTGTGTTAGTGTTGAAAAACCACTTTTCGCACTTGCGTTAGTGTTGAAAAACCACTTTTCGCACTTGTGTTAGTGTTGAAAAACCACTTTTCGCACTTGTGTTGGTGCAGGAAACCACTTTTGCACTTGTATTAGTGTGGAAAAAACACTTTTTGCACTTGTGATAGTGTTGAAAAACCACTTTTCGCACTTGTGTTATTGTTGAAAAACCACTTTTCGCACTTGTGTTGGTGCAGGAAACCACTTTTGCACTTGTATTAGTGTGGAAAAAACACTTTTCGCACTTGTGTTAGTGTTGAAAAACCACTTTTCGCACTTGAGTTCGTGTTGAAAAACCACTTTTCGCACTTGTGTTAGTGTTGAAAAACCACATTTCGCACTTGTGTTGGTGCAGGAAACCACTTTTGCACTTGTATTAGTGTGGGCAAAACCACTTTTTGCACTTGTGTTATTGTTGAAAAGCCACTTTTCGCACTTGTGTTAGTGTTGAAAAACCACTTTTCGCACTTGTGTTGGTGCAGGAAACCACTTTTGCACTTGTATTAGTGTGGAAAAAAGACTTTTTGCACTTGTGATAGTGTTGAAAAACCACTTTTCGCACTTGTGTTAGTGTTGAAAAACCACTTTTCGCACTTGTGTTGGTGCAGGAAACCACTTTTGCACTTGTATTAGTGTGGAAAAAACACTTTTCGCACTTGTGTTAGTGTTGAAAAACCACTTTTCGCACTTGTGTTGGTGCAGGAAACCACTTTTGCACTTGTATTAGTGTGGAATAAAGACTTTTCGCACTTGTGTTAGTGGCGAAAAACCACTTTTAGCACTTGTGTTAGTGTCGAAAAACCACTTTTCGCACTTGTGTTGGTGCAGGAAACCACTTTTGCACTTGTAATAGTGTGGAAAAAACACTTTTTGCACTTGTGATAGTGTTGAAAAACCACTTTTCGCACTTGTGTTAGTGTTGAAAAACCACTTTTCGCACTTGTGTTAGTGTTGTAAAACCACTTTTCGCACTTGTGTTGGTGCAGGAAACCACTTTTCCACTTGTATTAGTGTGGAAAAACTACTTTTCGCACTTGTGTTAGTGTTGAAAAGCCACTTTTCGCACTTGTGTTGGTGCAGGAAACCACTTTTGCACTTGTATTAGTGTGGAAAAAACACTTTTCGCACTTGTGTTAGTGTCGAAAAACCACTTTTCGCACTTGTGTTGGTGCAGGAAACCACTTTTCCACATGTATTAGTGTGGAAAAACTACTTTTCGCACTTGTGTTAGTGTTGAAAAGCCACTTTTCGCACTTGTGTTAGTGTTGTAAAACCACTTTTCGCACTTGTGTTGGTGCAGGCAACCACTTTTGCACTTGTATTAGTGTGGAAAAACCACTTTTCGCACTTGTGTTAGTGTTGAAAAACCACTTTTCGCACTTGTGTTAGTGTTGAAAAACCACTTTTCGCACTTGTGTTAGTGTTGAAAAACCACTTTTCGCACTTGTGTTGGTGCAGGAAACCACTTTTGCACTTGTATTAGTGTGGAAAAAACACTTTTCGCACTTGTGTTAGTGTTGAAAAACCACTTTTCGTACTTGTGTTAGTGTTGAAAAACCACTTTTCGCACTTGTGTTAGTGTTGAAAAACCACTTTTCGCACTTGTGTTGGTGCAGGAAACCACTTTTGCACTTGTATTAGTGTGGAAAAAACACTTTTTGCACTTGTGATAGTGTTGAAAAACCACTTTTCGCACTTGTGTTGGTGCAGGAAACCACTTATCGCACTTGTGTTAGTGTTGATAAACCACTTTTCGCACTTGTGTTAGTGTCGAAAAACCACTTTTCGCACTTGTGTTGGTGCAGGAAACCACTTTTGCACTTGTATTAGTGTGGAAAAACCACTATTTGCACTTGTGTTAGTGTTGAAAAACCATTTTTCGCACTTGTGTTAGTGTTGAAAAACCACTTTTCGCACTTGTGTTGGTGCAGGAAACCACTTTTGCACTTGTATTAGGGTGGAAAAAACACTTTTCGCACTTGTGTTGGTGCAGGAAACCACTTTTGCACTTGTATTAGTGTGGAAAAAACACTTTTCGCACTTGTGTTAGTGTTGAAAAACCACTTTTCGCACTTGTGTTAGTGTTGAAAAACCACTTTTCGCACTTGTGTTAGTGTTGAAAAACCACTTTTCGCACTTGTGTTAGTGTTGAAAAACCACTTTTCGCACTTGTGTTAGTGTTGAAAAACCACTTTTCGCACTTGTTTTGGTGCAGGAAACCACTTTTGCACTTGTATTAGTGTGGCAAAAACCACTTTTCGCATTTGTGTTGGTGCAGGAAACCACTTTTGCACTTGTATTAGTGTGGAAAAAACACTTTTCGCACTTGTGTTAGTGTTGAAAAACCACTTTTCGCACTTGTGTTAGTGTTGAAAAACCACTTTTCGCACTTGTGTTAGTGTTGAAAAACCACTTTTCGCACTTGTGTTGGTGCAGGAAACCACTTTTGCACTTGTATTAGTGTGGAAAAACCACTTTTCGCACTTGTGTTAGTGTTGAAAAGCCACTTTTCGCACTTGTGTTAGTGTTGTAAAACCACTTTTCGCACTTGTGTTGGTGCAGGAAACCACTTTTCCACTTGTATTAGTGTGGAAAAACTACTTTTCGCACTTGTGTTAGTGTTGAAAAGCCACTTTTCGCACTTGTGTTAGTGTTGTAAAACCACTTTTTGCACTTGTGTTGGTGCAGGAAACCACTTTTGCACTTGTATTAGTGTGGAAAAACCACTTTTCGCACTTGTGTTAGTGTTGAAAAACCACTTTTCACACTTGTGTTAGTGTTGAAAAACAACTTTTCGCACTTGTTTAGTGTTGTAAAACCACTTTTCGCACTTGTGTTAGTGTTGAAAAACCACTTTTCGCATTTGTGTTGGTGCAGGAAACCACTTTTGCACTTGTATTAGTGTGGAAAAAACACTTTTCGCACTTGTGTTAGTGTTGAAAAACCACTTTTCGCACTTGTGTTAGTGTTGAAAAACCACTTTTTGCACTTGTGTTAGTGTTGAAAAACCACTTTTTGCACTTGTGTTGGAGCAGGAAACCACTTTTGCACTTGTATTAGTGTGGAAAAACACTTTTTGCACTTGTGATAGTGTTGAAAAACCACTTTTCGCACTTGTGTTAGTGTTGAAAAACCACTTTTTGCACTTGTGTTGGTGCAGGAAACCACTTTTGCACTTGTATTAGTGTGGAAAAAACACTTTTTGCACTTGTGATAGTGTTGAAAAACCACTTTTCGCACTTGTGTTAGTGTTGAAAAACCACTTTTCGCACTTGTGTTAGTGTTGAAAAACCACTTTTCGCACTTGTGTTGGTGCAGGAAATCACTTTTGCACTTGTATTAGTGTGGAAAAACCACTTTTCGCACTTGTGTTAGTGTTGAAAAACCACTTTTCGCACTTGTGTTGGTGCAGGAAACCACTTATCGCACTTGTGTTAGTGTTGAAAAACCACTTTTCGCACTTGTGTTAGTGTCGAAAAACCACTTTTTGCACTTGTGTTGGTGCAGGAAACCACTTTTGCACTTGTAATAGTGTGGAAAAAACACTTTTTGCACTTGTGATAGTGTTGAAAAACCACTTTTCGCACTTGTGTTAGTGTTGAAAAACCACTTTTCGCACTTGTGTTAGTGTTGAAAAACCACTTTTCGCACTTGTGTTGGAGCAGGAAACCACTTTTGCACTTGTATTAGTGTGGAAAAAACACTTTTTGCACTTGTGATAGTGTTGAAAAACCACTTTTCGCACTTGTGTTAGTGTTGAAAAACCACTTTTCGCACTTGTGTTAGTGTTGAAAAACCACTTTTCGCACTTGTGTTGGTGCAGGAAACCACTTTTGCACTTGTATTAGTGTGGAAAAACCACTTTTCGCACTTGTGTTAGTGTTGAAAAACCACTTTTCGCACTTGCGTTAGTGTTGAAAAACCACTTTTCGCACTTGTGTTAGTGTTGAAAAACCACTTTTCGCACTTGTGTTGGTGCAGGAAACCACTTTTGCACTTGTATTAGTGTGGAAAAAACACTTTTTGCACTTGTGATAGTGTTGAAAAACCACTTTTCGCACTTGTGTTATTGTTGAAAAACCACTTTTCGCACTTGTGTTGGTGCAGGAAACCACTTTTGCACTTGTATTAGTGTGGAAAAAACACTTTTCGCACTTGTGTTAGTGTTGAAAAACCACTTTTCGCACTTGAGTTCGTGTTGAAAAACCACTTTTCACACTTGTGTTAGTGTTGAAAAACCACATTTCGCACTTGTGTTGGTGCAGGAAACCACTTTTGCACTTGTATTAGTGTGGGCAAAACCACTTTTTGCACTTGTGTTATTGTTGAAAAGCCACTTTTCGCACTTGTGTTAGTGTTGAAAAACCACTTTTCGCACTTGTGTTGGTGCAGGAAACCACTTTTGCACTTGTATTAGTGTGGAAAAAAGACTTTTTGCACTTGTGATAGTGTTGAAAAACCACTTTTCGCACTTGTGTTAGTGTTGAAAAACCACTTTTCGCACTTGTGTTGGTGCAGGAAACCACTTTTGCACTTGTATTAGTGTGGAAAAAACACTTTTCGCACTTGTGTTAGTGTTGAAAAACCACTTTTCGCACTTGTGTTGGTGCAGGAAACCACTTTTGCACTTGTATTAGTGTGGAATAAAGACTTTTCGCACTTGTGTTAGTGGCGAAAAACCACTTTTAGCACTTGTGTTAGTGTCGAAAAACCACTTTTCGCACTTGTGTTGGTGCAGGAAACCACTTTTGCACTTGTAATAGTGTGGAAAAAACACTTTTTGCACTTGTGATAGTGTTGAAAAACCACTTTTCGCACTTGTGTTAGTGTTGAAAAACCACTTTTCGCACTTGTGTTAGTGTTGTAAAACCACTTTTCGCACTTGTGTTGGTGCAGGAAACCACTTTTCCACTTGTATTAGTGTGGAAAAACTACTTTTCGCACTTGTGTTAGTGTTGAAAAGCCACTTTTCGCACTTGTGTTGGTGCAGGAAACCACTTTTGCACTTGTATTAGTGTGGAAAAAACACTTTTCGCACTTGTGTTAGTGTCGAAAAACCACTTTTCGCACTTGTGTTGGTGCAGGAAACCACTTTTCCACATGTATTAGTGTGGAAAAACTACTTTTCGCACTTGTGTTAGTGTTGAAAAGCCACTTTTCGCACTTGTGTTAGTGTTGTAAAACCACTTTTCGCACTTGTGTTGGTGCAGGCAACCACTTTTGCACTTGTATTAGTGTGGAAAAACCACTTTTCGCACTTGTGTTAGTGTTGAAAAACCACTTTTCGCACTTGTGTTAGTGTTGAAAAACCACTTTTCGCACTTGTGTTAGTGTTGAAAAACCACTTTTCGAACTTGTGTTGGTGCAGGAAACCACTTTTGCACTTGTATTAGTGTGGAAAAAACACTTTTCGCACTTGTGTTAGTGTTGAAAAACCACTTTTCGTACTTGTGTTAGTGTTGAAAAACCACTTTTCGCACTTGTGTTAGTGTTGAAAAACCACTTTTCGCACTTGTGTTGGTGCAGGAAACCACTTTTGCACTTGTATTAGTGTGGAAAAAACACTTTTTGCACTTGTGATAGTGTTGAAAAACCACTTTTCGCACTTGTGTTGGTGCAGGAAACCACTTATCGCACTTGTGTTAGTGTTGATAAACCACTTTTCGCACTTGTGTTAGTGTCGAAAAACCACTTTTCGCACTTGTGTTGGTGCAGGAAACCTCTTTTGCACTTGTAATAGTGTGGAAAAAACACTTTTTGCACTTGCGATAGTGTTGAAAAACCACTTTTCGCAGTTGTGTTAGTGTTGAAAAAACACTTTTCGCACTTGTGTTAGTGTTGAAAAACCACTTTTCGCACTTGTGTTGGAGCAGGAAACCACTTTTGCACTTGTATTAGTGTGGAAAAAACACTTTTTGCACTTGTGATAGTGTTGAAAAACCACTTTTCGCACTTGTGTTAGTGTTGAAAAACCACTTTTCGCACTTGTGTTAGTGTTGAAAAACCACTTTTCGCACTTGTGTTGGTGCAGGAAACCACTTTTGCACTTGTATTAGTGTGGAAAAACCACTTTTTGCACTTGTGTTAGTGTTGAAAAACCATTTTTCGCACTTGTGTTAGTGTTGAAAAACCACTTTTCGCACTTGTGTTGGTGCAGGAAACCACTTTTGCACTTGTATTAGGGTGGAAAAAACACTTTTCGCACTTGTGTTGGTGCAGGAAACCACTTTTGCACTTGTATTAGTGTGGAAAAAACACTTTTCGCACTTGTGTTAGTGTTGAAAAACCACTTTTAGCACTTGTGTTAGTGTTGAAAAACCACTTTTCACACTTGTGTTAGTGTTGAAAAACAACTTTTCGCACTTGTTTAGTGTTGTAAAACCACTTTTCGCACTTGTGTTAGTGTTGAAAAACCACTTTTCGCATTTGTGTTGGTGCAGGAAACCACTTTTGCACTTGTATTAGTGTGGAAAAAACACTTTTCGCACTTGTGTTAGTGTTGAAAAACCACTTTTCGCACTTGTGTTAGTGTTGAAAAACCACTTTTTGCACTTGTGTTAGTGTTGAAAAACCACTTTTTGCACTTGTGTTGGAGCAGGAAACCACTTTTGCACTTGTATTAGTGTGGAAAAACACTTTTTGCACTTGTGATAGTGTTGAAAAACCACTTTTCGCACTTGTGTTAGTGTTGAAAAACCACTTTTTGCACTTGTGTTGGTGCAGGAAACCACTTTTGCACTTGTATTAGTGTGGAAAAAACACTTTTTGCACTTGTGATAGTGTTGAAAAACCACTTTTCGCACTTGTGTTAGTGTTGAAAAACCACTTTTCGCACTTGTGTTAGTGTTGAAAAACCACTTTTCGCACTTGTGTTGGTGCAGGAAATCACTTTTGCACTTGTATTAGTGTGGAAAAACCACTTTTCGCACTTGTGTTAGTGTTGAAAAACCACTTTTCGCACTTGTGTTGGTGCAGGAAACCACTTATCGCACTTGTGTTAGTGTTGAAAAACCACTTTTCGCACTTGTGTTAGTGTCGAAAAACCACTTTTTGCACTTGTGTTGGTGCAGGAAACCACTTTTGCACTTGTAATAGTGTGGAAAAAACACTTTTTGCACTTGTGATAGTGTTGAAAAACCACTTTTCGCACTTGTGTTAGTGTTGAAAAACCACTTTTCGCACTTGTGTTAGTGTTGAAAAACCACTTTTCGCACTTGTGTTGGAGCAGGAAACCACTTTTGCACTTGTATTAGTGTGGAAAAAACACTTTTTGCACTTGTGATAGTGTTGAAAAACCACTTTTCGCACTTGTGTTAGTGTTGAAAAACGACTTTTCGCACTTGTGTTAGTGTTGAAAAACCACTTTTCGCACTTGTGTTGGTGCAGGAAACCACTTTTGCACTTGTATTAGTGTGGAAAAACCACTTTTCGCACTTGTGTTAGTGTTGAAAAACCACTTTTCGCACTTGCGTTAGTGTTGAAAAACCACTTTTCGCACTTGTGTTAGTGTTGAAAAACCACTTTTCGCACTTGTGTTGGTGCAGGAAACCACTTTTGCACTTGTATTAGTGTGGAAAAAACACTTTTTGCACTTGTGATAGTGTTGAAAAACCACTTTTCGCACTTGTGTTATTGTTGAAAAACCACTTTTCGCACTTGTGTTGGTGCAGGAAACCACTTTTGCACTTGTATTAGTGTGGAAAAAACACTTTTCGCACTTGTGTTAGTGTTGAAAAACCACTTTTCGCACTTGAGTTCGTGTTGAAAAACCACTTTTCGCACTTGTGTTAGTGTTGAAAAACCACATTTCGCACTTGTGTTGGTGCAGGAAACCACTTTTGCACTTGTATTAGTGTGGGCAAAACCACTTTTTGCACTTGTGTTATTGTTGAAAAGCCACTTTTCGCACTTGTGTTAGTGTTGAAAAACCACTTTTCGCACTTGTGTTGGTGCAGGAAACCACTTTTGCACTTGTATTAGTGTGGAAAAAAGACTTTTTGCACTTGTGATAGTGTTGAAAAACCACTTTTCGCACTTGTGTTAGTGTTGAAAAACCACTTTTCGCACTTGTGTTGGTGCAGGAAACCACTTTTGCACTTGTATTAGTGTGGAAAAAACACTTTTCGCACTTGTGTTAGTGTTGAAAAACCACTTTTCGCACTTGTGTTGGTGCAGGAAACCACTTTTGCACTTGTATTAGTGTGGAATAAAGACTTTTCGCACTTGTGTTAGTGGCGAAAAACCACTTTTAGCACTTGTGTTAGTGTCGAAAAACCACTTTTCGCACTTGTGTTGGTGCAGGAAACCACTTTTGCACTTGTAATAGTGTGGAAAAAACACTTTTTGCACTTGTGATAGTGTTGAAAAACCACTTTTCGCACTTGTGTTAGTGTTGAAAAACCACTTTTCGCACTTGTGTTAGTGTTGTAAAACCACTTTTCGCACTTGTGTTGGTGCAGGAAACCACTTTTCCACTTGTATTAGTGTGGAAAAACTACTTTTCGCACTTGTGTTAGTGTTGAAAAGCCACTTTTCGCACTTGTGTTGGTGCAGGAAACCACTTTTGCACTTGTATTAGTGTGGAAAAAACACTTTTCGCACTTGTGTTAGTGTCGAAAAACCACTTTTCGCACTTGTGTTGGTGCAGGAAACCACTTTTCCACATGTATTAGTGTGGAAAAACTACTTTTCGCACTTGTGTTAGTGTTGAAAAGCCACTTTTCGCACTTGTGTTAGTGTTGTAAAACCACTTTTCGCACTTGTGTTGGTGCAGGCAACCACTTTTGCACTTGTATTAGTGTGGAAAAACCACTTTTCGCACTTGTGTTAGTGTTGAAAAACCACTTTTCGCACTTGTGTTAGTGTTGAAAAACCACTTTTCGCACTTGTGTTAGTGTTGAAAAACCACTTTTCGCACTTGTGTTGGTGCAGGAAACCACTTTTGCACTTGTATTAGTGTGGAAAAAACACTTTTCGCACTTGTGTTAGTGTTGAAAAACCACTTTTCGTACTTGTGTTAGTGTTGAAAAACCACTTTTCGCACTTGTGTTAGTGTTGAAAAACCACTTTTCGCACTTGTGTTGGTGCAGGAAACCACTTTTGCACTTGTATTAGTGTGGAAAAAACACTTTTTGCACTTGTGATAGTGTTGAAAAACCACTTTTCGCACTTGTGTTGGTGCAGGAAACCACTTATCGCACTTGTGTTAGTGTTGATAAACCACTTTTCGCACTTGTGTTAGTGTCGAAAAACCACTTTTCGCACTTGTGTTGGTGCAGGAAACCACTTTTGCACTTGTATTAGTGTGGAAAAACCACTATTTGCACTTGTGTTAGTGTTGAAAAACCATTTTTCGCACTTGTGTTAGTGTTGAAAAACCACTTTTCGCACTTGTGTTGGTGCAGGAAACCACTTTTGCACTTGTATTAGGGTGGAAAAAACACTTTTCGCACTTGTGTTGGTGCAGGAAACCACTTTTGCGCTTGTATTAGTGTGGAAAAAACACTTTTCGCACTTGTGTTAGTGTTGAAAAACCACTTTTCGCACTTGTGTTAGTGTTGAAAAACCACTTTTCGCACTTGTGTTAGTGTTGAAAAACCACTTTTCGCACTTGTGTTAGTGTTGAAAAACCACTTTTCGCACTTGTGTTAGTGTTGAAAAACCACTTTTCGCACTTGTTTTGGTGCAGGAAACCACTTTTGCACTTGTATTAGTGTGGCAAAAACCACTTTTCGCATTTGTGTTGGTGCAGGAAACCACTTTTGCACTTGTATTAGTGTGGAAAAAACACTTTTCGCACTTGTGTTAGTGTTGAAAAACCACTTTTCGCACTTGTGTTAGTGTTGAAAAACCACTTTTCGCACTTGTGTTAGTGTTGAAAAACCACTTTTCGCACTTGTGTTGGTGCAGGAAACCACTTTTGCACTTGTATTAGTGTGGAAAAACCACTTTTCGCACTTGTGTTAGTGTTGAAAAGCCACTTTTCGCACTTGTGTTAGTGTTGTAAAACCACTTTTCGCACTTGTGTTGGTGCAGGAAACCACTTTTCCACTTGTATTAGTGTGGAAAAACTACTTTTCGCACTTGTGTTAGTGTTGAAAAGCCACTTTTCGCACTTGTGTTAGTGTTGTAAAACCACTTTTTGCACTTGTGTTGGTGCAGGAAACCACTTTTGCACTTGTATTAGTGTGGAAAAACCACTTTTCGCACTTGTGTTAGTGTTGAAAAACCACTTTTCACACTTGTGTTAGTGTTGAAAAACAACTTTTCGCACTTGTTTAGTGTTGTAAAACCACTTTTCGCACTTGTGTTAGTGTTGAAAAACCACTTTTCGCATTTGTGTTGGTGCAGGAAACCACTTTTGCACTTGTATTAGTGTGGAAAAAACACTTTTCGCACTTGTGTTAGTGTTGAAAAACCACTTTTCGCACTTGTGTTAGTGTTGAAAAACCACTTTTTGCACTTGTGTTAGTGTTGAAAAACCACTTTTTGCACTTGTGTTGGAGCAGGAAACCACTTTTGCACTTGTATTAGTGTGGAAAAACACTTTTTGCACTTGTGATAGTGTTGAAAAACCACTTTTCGCACTTGTGTTAGTGTTGAAAAACCACTTTTTGCACTTGTGTTGGTGCAGGAAACCACTTTTGCACTTGTATTAGTGTGGAAAAAACACTTTTTGCACTTGTGATAGTGTTGAAAAACCACTTTTCGCACTTGTGTTAGTGTTGAAAAACCACTTTTCGCACTTGTGTTAGTGTTGAAAAACCACTTTTCGCACTTGTGTTGGTGCAGGAAATCACTTTTGCACTTGTATTAGTGTGGAAAAACCACTTTTCGCACTTGTGTTAGTGTTGAAAAACCACTTTTCGCACTTGTGTTGGTGCAGGAAACCACTTATCGCACTTGTGTTAGTGTTGAAAAACCACTTTTCGCACTTGTGTTAGTGTCGAAAAACCACTTTTTGCACTTGTGTTGGTGCAGGAAACCACTTTTGCACTTGTAATAGTGTGGAAAAAACACTTTTTGCACTTGTGATAGTGTTGAAAAACCACTTTTCGCACTTGTGTTAGTGTTGAAAAACCACTTTTCGCACTTGTGTTAGTGTTGAAAAACCACTTTTCGCACTTGTGTTGGAGCAGGAAACCACTTTTGCACTTGTATTAGTGTGGAAAAAACACTTTTTGCACTTGTGATAGTGTTGAAAAACCACTTTTCGCACTTGTGTTAGTGTTGAAAAACCACTTTTCGCACTTGTGTTAGTGTTGAAAAACCACTTTTCGCACTTGTGTTGGTGCAGGAAACCACTTTTGCACTTGTATTAGTGTGGAAAAACCACTTTTCGCACTTGTGTTAGTGTTGAAAAACCACTTTTCGCACTTGCGTTAGTGTTGAAAAACCACTTTTCGCACTTGTGTTAGTGTTGAAAAACCACTTTTCGCACTTGTGTTGGTGCAGGAAACCACTTTTGCACTTGTATTAGTGTGGAAAAAACACTTTTTGCACTTGTGATAGTGTTGAAAAACCACTTTTCGCACTTGTGTTATTGTTGAAAAACCACTTTTCGCACTTGTGTTGGTGCAGGAAACCACTTTTGCACTTGTATTAGTGTGGAAAAAACACTTTTCGCACTTGTGTTAGTGTTGAAAAACCACTTTTCGCACTTGAGTTCGTGTTGAAAAACCACTTTTCACACTTGTGTTAGTGTTGAAAAACCACATTTCGCACTTGTGTTGGTGCAGGAAACCACTTTTGCACTTGTATTAGTGTGGGCAAAACCACTTTTTGCACTTGTGTTATTGTTGAAAAGCCACTTTTCGCACTTGTGTTAGTGTTGAAAAACCACTTTTCGCACTTGTGTTGGTGCAGGAAACCACTTTTGCACTTGTATTAGTGTGGAAAAAAGACTTTTTGCACTTGTGATAGTGTTGAAAAACCACTTTTCGCACTTGTGTTAGTGTTGAAAAACCACTTTTCGCACTTGTGTTGGTGCAGGAAACCACTTTTGCACTTGTATTAGTGTGGAAAAAACACTTTTCGCACTTGTGTTAGTGTTGAAAAACCACTTTTCGCACTTGTGTTGGTGCAGGAAACCACTTTTGCACTTGTATTAGTGTGGAATAAAGACTTTTCGCACTTGTGTTAGTGGCGAAAAACCACTTTTAGCACTTGTGTTAGTGTCGAAAAACCACTTTTCGCACTTGTGTTGGTGCAGGAAACCACTTTTGCACTTGTAATAGTGTGGAAAAAACACTTTTTGCACTTGTGATAGTGTTGAAAAACCACTTTTCGCACTTGTGTTAGTGTTGAAAAACCACTTTTCGCACTTGTGTTAGTGTTGTAAAACCACTTTTCGCACTTGTGTTGGTGCAGGAAACCACTTTTCCACTTGTATTAGTGTGGAAAAACTACTTTTCGCACTTGTGTTAGTGTTGAAAAGCCACTTTTCGCACTTGTGTTGGTGCAGGAAACCACTTTTGCACTTGTATTAGTGTGGAAAAAACACTTTTCGCACTTGTGTTAGTGTCGAAAAACCACTTTTCGCACTTGTGTTGGTGCAGGAAACCACTTTTCCACATGTATTAGTGTGGAAAAACTACTTTTCGCACTTGTGTTAGTGTTGAAAAGCCACTTTTCGCACTTGTGTTAGTGTTGTAAAACCACTTTTCGCACTTGTGTTGGTGCAGGCAACCACTTTTGCACTTGTATTAGTGTGGAAAAACCACTTTTCGCACTTGTGTTAGTGTTGAAAAACCACTTTTCGCACTTGTGTTAGTGTTGAAAAACCACTTTTCGCACTTGTGTTAGTGTTGAAAAACCACTTTTCGAACTTGTGTTGGTGCAGGAAACCACTTTTGCACTTGTATTAGTGTGGAAAAAACACTTTTCGCACTTGTGTTAGTGTTGAAAAACCACTTTTCGTACTTGTGTTAGTGTTGAAAAACCACTTTTCGCACTTGTGTTAGTGTTGAAAAACCACTTTTCGCACTTGTGTTGGTGCAGGAAACCACTTTTGCACTTGTATTAGTGTGGAAAAAACACTTTTTGCACTTGTGATAGTGTTGAAAAACCACTTTTCGCACTTGTGTTGGTGCAGGAAACCACTTATCGCACTTGTGTTAGTGTTGATAAACCACTTTTCGCACTTGTGTTAGTGTCGAAAAACCACTTTTCGCACTTGTGTTGGTGCAGGAAACCTCTTTTGCACTTGTAATAGTGTGGAAAAAACACTTTTTGCACTTGCGATAGTGTTGAAAAACCACTTTTCGCAGTTGTGTTAGTGTTGAAAAAACACTTTTCGCACTTGTGTTAGTGTTGAAAAACCACTTTTCGCACTTGTGTTGGAGCAGGAAACCACTTTTGCACTTGTATTAGTGTGGAAAAAACACTTTTTGCACTTGTGATAGTGTTGAAAAACCACTTTTCGCACTTGTGTTAGTGTTGAAAAACCACTTTTCGCACTTGTGTTAGTGTTGAAAAACCACTTTTCGCACTTGTGTTGGTGCAGGAAACCACTTTTGCACTTGTATTAGTGTGGAAAAACCACTTTTTGCACTTGTGTTAGTGTTGAAAAACCATTTTTCGCACTTGTGTTAGTGTTGAAAAACCACTTTTCGCACTTGTGTTGGTGCAGGAAACCACTTTTGCACTTGTATTAGGGTGGAAAAAACACTTTTCGCACTTGTGTTGGTGCAGGAAACCACTTTTGCACTTGTATTAGTGTGGAAAAAACACTTTTCGCACTTGTGTTAGTGTTGAAAAACCACTTTTCGCACTTGTGTTAGTGTTGAAAAACCACTTTTCGCACTTGTGTTAGTGTTGAAAAACCACTTTTCGCACTTGTGTTAGTGTTGAAAAACCACTTTTCGCACTTGTGTTAGTGTTGAAAAACCACTTTTCGCACTTGTTTTGGTGCAGGAAACCACTTTTGCACTTGTATTAGTGTGGCAAAAACACTTTTCACACTTGTGTTAGTGTTGAAAAACCACTTTTCGCACTTGTGTTAGTGTTGAAAAACCACTTTTCGCACTTGTGTTAGTGTTGAAAAACCACTTTTTGCACTTGTGTTGGTGCAGGAAACCACTTTTGCACTTGTATTAGTGTGGAAAAACCACTTTTTGCACTTGTGTTAGTGTTGAAAAGCCACTTTTCGCACTTGTGTTAGTGTTGAAAAACCACTTTTCGCACTTGTGTTAGTGTTGAAAAACCACTTTTCGCACTTGTGTTAGTGTTGAAAAACCACTTTTCGCACTTGTGTTGGTGCAGGAAACCACTTTTGCACTTGTATTAGTGTGGAAAAACCACTATTTGCACTTGTGTTAGTGTTGAAAAACCATTTTTCGCACTTGTGTTAGTGTTGAAAAACCACTTTTCGCACTTGTATTGGTGCAGGAAACCACTTTTGCACTTGTATTAGGGTGGAAAAAACACTTTTCGCACTTGTGTTGGTGCAGGAAACCACTTTTGCACTTGTATTAGTGTGGAAAAAACACTTTTCGCCCTTGTGTTAGTGTTGAAAAACCACTTTTCGCACTTGTGTTGGTGCAGGAAACCACTTTTGCACTTGTATTAGTGTGGAAAAACACTTTTCGCACTTGTGTTAATGTTGAAAAACCACTTTTCGCACTTGTGTTAGTGTTGAAAAACCACTTTTTGCACTTGTGTTAGTGTTGAAAAACCACTTTTCGCACTTGTGTTGGTGCAGGAAACCACTTTTGCACTTGTATTAGTGTGGAAAAAACACTTTTTGCACTTGTGATAGTGTTGAAAAACCACTTTTCGCACTTGTGTTAGTGTTGAAAAACCACTTTTCGCACTTGTGTTAGTGTTGAAAAACCACTTTTCGCACTTGTGTTGGTGCAGGAAATCACTTTTGCACTTGTATTAGTGTGGAAAAACCACTTTTCGCACTTGTGTTAGTGTTGAAAAACCACTTTTCGCACTTGTGTTGGTGCAGGAAACCACTTATCGCACTTGTGTTAGTGTTGAAAAACCACTTTTCGCACTTGTGTTAGTGTCGAAAAACCACTTTTTGCACTTGTGTTGGTGCAGGAAACCACTTTTGCACTTGTAATAGTGTGGAAAAAACACTTTTTGCACTTGTGATAGTGTTGAAAAACCACTTTTCGCACTTGTGTTAGTGTTGAAAAACCACTTTTCGCACTTGTGTTAGTGTTGAAAAACCACTTTTCGCACTTGTGTTGGAGCAGGAAACCACTTTTGCACTTGTATTAGTGTGGAAAAAACACTTTTTGCACTTGTGATAGTGTTGAAAAACCACTTTTCGCACTTGTGTTAGTGTTGAAAAACCACTTTTCGCACTTGTGTTAGTGTTGAAAAACCACTTTTCGCACTTGTGTTGGTGCAGGAAACCACTTTTGCACTTGTATTAGTGTGGAAAAACCACTTTTCGCACTTGTGTTAGTGTTGAAAAACCACTTTTCGCACTTGCGTTAGTGTTGAAAAACCACTTTTCGCACTTGTGTTAGTGTTGAAAAACCACTTTTCGCACTTATGTTGGTGCAGGAAACCACTTTTGCACTTGTATTAGTGTGGAAAAAACACTTTTTGCACTTGTGATAGTGTTGAAAAACCACTTTTCGCACTTGTGTTATTGTTGAAAAACCACTTTTCGCACTTGTGTTGGTGCAGGAAACCACTTTTGCACTTGTATTAGTGTGGAAAAAACACTTTTCGCACTTGTGTTAGTGTTGAAAAACCACATTTCGCACTTGTGTTGGTGCAGGAAACCACTTTTGCACTTGTATTAGTGTGGGCAAAACCACTTTTTGCACTTGTGTTATTGTTGAAAAGCCACTTTTCGCACTTGTGTTAGTGTTGAAAAACCACTTTTCGCACTTGTGTTGGTGCAGGAAACCACTTTTGCACTTGTATTAGTGTGGAAAAAAGACTTTTTGCACTTGTGATAGTGTTGAAAAACCACTTTTCGCACTTGTGTTAGTGTTGAAAAACCACTTTTCGCACTTGTGTTGGTGCAGGAAACCACTTTTGCACTTGTATTAGTGTGGAAAAAACACTTTTCGCACTTGTGTTAGTGTTGAAAAACCACTTTTCGCACTTGTGTTGGTGCAGGAAACCACTTTTGCACTTGTATTAGTGTGGAATAAAGACTTTTCGCACTTGTGTTAGTGGCGAAAAACCACTTTTAGCACTTGTGTTAGTGTCGAAAAACCACTTTTCGCACTTGTGTTGGTGCAGGAAACCACTTTTGCACTTGTAATAGTGTGGAAAAAACACTTTTTGCACTTGTGATAGTGTTGAAAAACCACTTTTCGCACTTGTGTTAGTGTTGAAAAACCACTTTTCGCACTTGTGTTAGTGTTGTAAAACCACTTTTCGCACTTGTGTTGGTGCAGGAAACCACTTTTCCACTTGTATTAGTGTGGAAAAACTACTTTTCGCACTTGTGTTAGTGTTGAAAAGCCACTTTTCGCACTTGTGTTGGTGCAGGAAACCACTTTTGCACTTGTATTAGTGTGGAAAAAACACTTTTTGCACTTGTGTTAGTGTCGAAAAACCACTTTTCGCACTTGTGTTGGTGCAGGAAACCACTTTTCCACATGTATTAGTGTGGAAAAACTACTTTTCGCACTTGTGTTAGTGTTGAAAAGCCACTTTTCGCACTTGTGTTAGTGTTGTTAAACCACTTTTCGCACTTGTGTTGGTGCAGGCAACCACTTTTGCACTTGTATTAGTGTGGAAAAACCACTTTTCGCACTTGTGTTAGTGTTGAAAAACCACTTTTCGCACTTGTGTTAGTGTTGAAAAACCACTTTTCGCACTTGTGTTAGTGTTGAAAAACCACTTTTCGCACTTGTGTTGGTGCAGGAAACCACTTTTGCACTTGTATTAGTGTGGAAAAAACACTTTTCGCACTTGTGTTAGTGTTGAAAAACCACTTTTCGTACTTGTGTTAGTGTTGAAAAACCACTTTTCGCACTTGTGTTAGTGTTGAAAAACCACTTTTCGCACTTGTGTTGGTGCAGGAAACCACTTTTGCACTTGTATTAGTGTGGAAAAAACACTTTTTGCACTTGTGATAGTGTTGAAAAACCACTTTTCGCACTTGTGTTGGTGCAGGAAACCACTTATCGCACTTGTGTTAGTGTTGATAAACCACTTTTCGCACTTGTGTTAGTGTCGAAAAACCACTTTTCGCACTTGTGTTGGTGCAGGAAACCTCTTTTGCACTTGTAATAGTGTGGAAAAAACACTTTTTGCACTTGCGATAGTGTTGAAAAACCACTTTTCGCAGTTGTGTTAGTGTTGAAAAAACACTTTTCGCACTTGTGTTAGTGTTGAAAAACCACTTTTCGCACTTGTGTTGGAGCAGGAAACCACTTTTGCACTTGTATTAGTGTGGAAAAAACACTTTTTGCACTTGTGATAGTGTTGAAAAACCACTTTTCGCACTTGTGTTAGTGTTGAAAAACCACTTTTCGCACTTGTGTTAGTGTTGAAAAACCACTTTTCGCACTTGTGTTGGTGCAGGAAACCACTTTTGCACTTGTATTAGTGTGGAAAAACCACTTTTTGCACTTGTGTTAGTGTTGAAAAACCATTTTTCGCACTTGTGTTAGTGTTGAAAAACCACTTTTCGCACTTGTGTTGGTGCAGGAAACCACTTTTGCACTTGTATTAGGGTGGAAAAAACACTTTTCGCACTTGTGTTGGTGCAGGAAACCACTTTTGCACTTGTATTAGTGTGGAAAAAACACTTTTCGCACTTGTGTTAGTGTTGAAAAACCACTTTTCGCACTTGTGTTAGTGTTGAAAAACCACTTTTCGCACTTGTGTTAGTGTTGAAAAACCACTTTTCGCACTTGTGTTAGTGTTGAAAAACCACTTTTCGCACTTGTGTTAGTGTTGAAAAACCACTTTTCGCACTTGTTTTGGTGCAGGAAACCACTTTTGCACTTGTATTAGTGTGGCAAAAACACTTTTCGCACTTGTGTTAGTGTTGAAAAACCACTTTTCGCACTTGTGTTAGTGTTGAAAAACCACTTTTCGCACTTGTGTTAGTGTTGAAAAACCACTTTTTGCACTTGTGTTGGTGCAGGAAACCACTTTTGCACTTGTATTAGTGTGGAAAAACCACTTTTTGCACTTGTGTTAGTGTTGAAAAGCCACTTTTCGCACTTGTGTTAGTGTTGAAAAACCACTTTTCGCACTTGTGTTAGTGTTGAAAAACCACTTTTCGCACTTGTGTTAGTGTTGAAAAACCACTTTTCGCACTTGTGTTGGTGCAGGAAACCACTTTTGCACTTGTATTAGTGTGGAAAAACCACTATTTGCACTTGTGTTAGTGTTGAAAAACCATTTTTCGCACTTGTGTTAGTGTTGAAAAACCACTTTTCGCACTTGTGTTGGTGCAGGAAACCACTTTTGCACTTGTATTAGGGTGGAAAAAACACTTTTCGCACTTGTGTTGGTGCAGGAAACCACTTTTGCACTTGTATTAGTGTGGAAAAAACACTTTTCGCACTTGTGTTAGTGTTGAAAAACCACTTTTCGCACTTGTGTTAGTGTTGAAAAACCACTTTTCGCACTTGTGTTAGTGTTGAAAAACCACTTTTCGCACTTGTGTTGGTGCAGGAAACCACTTTTGCACTTGTATTAGTGTGGAAAAACCACTTTTCGCACTTGTGTTAGTGTTGAAAAGCCACTTTTCGCACTTGTGTTAGTGTTGTAAAACCACTTTTCGCACTTGTGTTGGTGCAGGAAACCACTTTTCCACTTGTATTAGTGTGGAAAAACTACTTTTCGCACTTGTGTTAGTGTTGAAAAGCCACTTTTCGCACTTGTGTTAGTGTTGTAAAACCACTTTTTGCACTTGTGTTGGTGCAGGAAACCACTTTTGCACTTGTATTAGTGTGGAAAAACCACTTTTCGCACTTGTGTTAGTGTTGAAAAACCACTTTTAGCACTTGTGTTAGTGTTGAAAAACCACTTTTCACACTTGTGTTAGTGTTGAAAAACAACTTTTCGCACTTGTTTAGTGTTGTAAAACCACTTTTCGCACTTGTGTTAGTGTTGAAAAACCACTTTTCGCATTTGTGTTGGTGCAGTAAACCACTTTTGCACTTGTATTAGTGTGGAAAAAACACTTTTCGCACTTGTGTTAGTGTTGAAAAACCACTTTTCGCACTTGTGTTAGTGTTGAAAAACCACTTTTCGCACTTGTGTTGGTGCAGGAAACCACTTTTGCACTTGTATTAGTGTGGAAAAACCACTTTTCGCACTTGTGTTGGTGCAGGAAACCACTTTTGCACTTGCACTTGTATTAGTGTGGAAAAAACACTTTTCGCACTTGTGTTAGTGTTGAAAAACCACTTTTCGCACTTGTGTTAGTGTTGAAAAACCACTTTTCGCACTTGTGTTGGTGCAGGAAACCACTTTTGCACTTGTATTAGTGTGGAAAAACCACTTTTCGCACTTGTGTTAGTGTTGAAAAACCACTTTTCGCACTTGTGTTTGTGTTGAAAAACCACTTTTCACAATTGTGTTGGTGCAGGAAACCAGTTTTGCACTTGTATTAGTGTGGAAAAAACACTTTTCGCACTTGTGTTAGTGTTGAAAAACCACTTTTCGTACTTGTGTTAGTGTTGAAAAACCACTTTTCGCACTTGTGTTAGTGTTGAAAAACCACTTTTCGCACTTGTGTTGGTGCAGGAAACCACTTTTGCACTTGTATTAGTGTGGAAAAAACACTTTTTGCACTTGTGATAGTGTTGAAAAACCACTTTTCGCACTTGTGTTGGTGCAGGAAACCACTTATCGCACTTGTGTTAGTGTTGATAAACCACTTTTCGCACTTGTGTTAGTGTCGAAAAACCACTTTTCGCACTTGTGTTGGTGCAGGAAACCTCTTTTGCACTTGTAATAGTGTGGAAAAAACACTTTTTGCACTTGCGATAGTGTTGAAAAACCACTTTTCGCAGTTGTGTTAGTGTTGAAAAAACACTTTTCGCACTTGTGTTAGTGTTGAAAAACCACTTTTCGCACTTGTGTTGGAGCAGGAAACCACTTTTGCACTTGTATTAGTGTGGAAAAAACACTTTTTGCACTTGTGATAGTGTTGAAAAACCACTTTTCGCACTTGTGTTAGTGTTGAAAAACCACTTTTCGCACTTGTGTTAGTGTTGAAAAACCACTTTTCGCACTTGTGTTGGTGCAGGAAACCACTTTTGCACTTGTATTAGTGTGGAAAAACCACTTTTTGCACTTGTGTTAGTGTTGAAAAACCATTTTTCGCACTTGTGTTAGTGTTGAAAAACCACTTTTCGCACTTGTGTTGGTGCAGGAAACCACTTTTGCACTTGTATTAGGGTGGAAAAAACACTTTTCGCACTTGTGTTGGTGCAGGAAACCACTTTTGCACTTGTATTAGTGTGGAAAAAACACTTTTCGCACTTGTGTTAGTGTTGAAAAACCACTTTTCGCACTTGTGTTAGTGTTGAAAAACCACTTTTCGCACTTGTGTTAGTGTTGAAAAACCACTTTTCGCACTTGTGTTAGTGTTGAAAAACCACTTTTCGCACTTGTGTTAGTGTTGAAAAACCACTTTTCGCACTTGTTTTGGTGCAGGAAACCACTTTTGCACTTGTATTAGTGTGGCAAAAACACTTTTCGCACTTGTGTTAGTGTTGAAAAACCACTTTTCGCACTTGTGTTAGTGTTGAAAAACCACTTTTCGCACTTGTGTTAGTGTTGAAAAACCACTTTTTGCACTTGTGTTGGTGCAGGAAACCACTTTTGCACTTGTATTAGTGTGGAAAAACCACTTTTTGCACTTGTGTTAGTGTTGAAAAGCCACTTTTCGCACTTGTGTTAGTGTTGAAAAACCACTTTTCGCACTTGTGTTAGTGTTGAAAAACCACTTTTCGCACTTGTGTTAGTGTTGAAAAACCACTTTTCGCACTTGTGTTGGTGCAGGAAACCACTTTTGCACTTGTATTAGTGTGGAAAAACCACTATTTGCACTTGTGTTAGTGTTGAAAAACCATTTTTCGCACTTGTGTTAGTGTTGAAAAACCACTTTTCGCACTTGTGTTGGTGCAGGAAACCACTTTTGCACTTGTATTAGGGTGGAAAAAACACTTTTCGCACTTGTGTTGGTGCAGGAAACCACTTTTGCACTTGTATTAGTGTGGAAAAAACACTTTTCGCACTTGTGTTAGTGTTGAAAAACCACTTTTCGCACTTGTGTTAGTGTTGAAAAACCACTTTTCGCACTTGTGTTAGTGTTGAAAAACCACTTTTCGCACTTGTGTTGGTGCAGGAAACCACTTTTGCACTTGTATTAGTGTGGAAAAACCACTTTTCGCACTTGTGTTAGTGTTGAAAAGCCACTTTTCGCACTTGTGTTAGTGTTGTAAAACCACTTTTCGCACTTGTGTTGGTGCAGGAAACCACTTTTCCACTTGTATTAGTGTGGAAAAACTACTTTTCGCACTTGTGTTAGTGTTGAAAAGCCACTTTTCGCACTTGTGTTAGTGTTGTAAAACCACTTTTTGCACTTGTGTTGGTGCAGGAAACCACTTTTGCACTTGTATTAGTGTGGAAAAACCACTTTTCGCACTTGTGTTAGTGTTGAAAAACCACTTTTAGCACTTGTGTTAGTGTTGAAAAACCACTTTTCACACTTGTGTTAGTGTTGAAAAACAACTTTTCGCACTTGTTTAGTGTTGTAAAACCACTTTTCGCACTTGTGTTAGTGTTGAAAAACCACTTTTCGCATTTGTGTTGGTGCAGTAAACCACTTTTGCACTTGTATTAGTGTGGAAAAAACACTTTTCGCACTTGTGTTAGTGTTGAAAAACCACTTTTCGCACTTGTGTTAGTGTTGAAAAACCACTTTTCGCACTTGTGTTGGTGCAGGAAACCACTTTTGCACTTGTATTAGTGTGGAAAAACCACTTTTCGCACTTGTGTTGGTGCAGGAAACCACTTTTGCACTTGCACTTGTATTAGTGTGGAAAAAACACTTTTCGCACTTGTGTTAGTGTTGAAAAACCACTTTTCGCACTTGTGTTAGTGTTGAAAAACCACTTTTCGCACTTGTGTTGGTGCAGGAAACCACTTTTGCACTTGTATTAGTGTGGAAAAACCACTTTTCGCACTTGTGTTAGTGTTGAAAAACCACTTTTCGCACTTGTGTTTGTGTTGAAAAACCACTTTTCACAATTGTGTTGGTGCAGGAAACCAGTTTTGCACTTGTATTAGTGTGGAAAAAACACTTTTTGCACTTGTAATAGTGTTGAAAAACCACTTTTCGCACTTGTGTTAGTGTTGAAAATCCACTTTTCGCACTTGTGTTGGTGCAGGAAACCACTTTTGCACTTATATTAGTGTGGAAAAAACACTTTTTGCACTTGTGATAGTGTTGAAAAACCACTTTTCGCACTTGTGTTAGTGTTGAAAAACCACTTTTCGCACTTGTGTTAGTGTTGAAAAACCACTTTTCGCACTTGTGTTAGTGTTGTAAAACCACTTTTCGCACTTGTGTTGGTGCAGGAAACCACTTTTCCACTTGTATTAGTGTGGAAAAACTACTTTTCGCACTTGTGTTAGTGTTGAAAAGCCACTTTTCGCACTTGTGTTGGTGCAGGAAACCACTTTTGCACTTGTATTAGTGTGGAAAAAACACTTTTTGCACTTGTGTTAGTGTCGAAAAACCACTTTTCGCACTTGTGTTGGTGCAGGAAACCACTTTTCCACATGTATTAGTGTGGAAAAACTACTTTTCGCACTTGTGTTAGTGTTGAAAAGCCACTTTTCGCACTTGTGTTAGTGTTGTAAAACCACTTTTCGCACTTGTGTTGGTGCAGGCAACCACTTTTGCACTTGTATTAGTGTGGAAAAACCACTTTTCGCACTTGTGTTAGTGTTGAAAAACCACTTTTCGCACTTGTGTTAGTGTTGAAAAACCACTTTTCGCACTTGTGTTAGTGTTGAAAAACCACTTTTCGCACTTGTGTTGGTGCAGGAAACCACTTTTGCACTTGTATTAGTGTGGAAAAAACACTTTTCGCACTTGTGTTAGTGTTGAAAAACCACTTTTCGTACTTGTGTTAGTGTTGAAAAACCACTTTTCGCACTTGTGTTAGTGTTGAAAAACCACTTTTCGCACTTGTGTTGGTGCAGGAAACCACTTTTGCACTTGTATTAGTGTGGAAAAAACACTTTTTGCACTTGTGATAGTGTTGAAAAACCACTTTTCGCACTTGTGTTGGTGCAGGAAACCACTTATCGCACTTGTGTTAGTGTTGATAAACCACTTTTCGCACTTGTGTTAGTGTCGAAAAACCACTTTTCGCACTTGTGTTGGTGCAGGAAACCTCTTTTGCACTTGTAATAGTGTGGAAAAAACACTTTTTGCACTTGCGATAGTGTTGAAAAACCACTTTTCGCAGTTGTGTTAGTGTTGAAAAAACACTTTTCGCACTTGTGTTAGTGTTGAAAAACCACTTTTCGCACTTGTGTTGGAGCAGGAAACCACTTTTGCACTTGTATTAGTGTGGAAAAAACACTTTTTGCACTTGTGATAGTGTTGAAAAACCACTTTTCGCACTTGTGTTAGTGTTGAAAAACCACTTTTCGCACTTGTGTTAGTGTTGAAAAACCACTTTTCGCACTTGTGTTGGTGCAGGAAACCACTTTTGCACTTGTATTAGTGTGGAAAAACCACTTTTTGCACTTGTGTTAGTGTTGAAAAACCATTTTTCGCACTTGTGTTAGTGTTGAAAAACCACTTTTCGCACTTGTGTTGGTGCAGGAAACCACTTTTGCACTTGTATTAGGGTGGAAAAAACACTTTTCGCACTTGTGTTGGTGCAGGAAACCACTTTTGCACTTGTATTAGTGTGGAAAAAACACTTTTCGCACTTGTGTTAGTGTTGAAAAACCACTTTTCGCACTTGTGTTAGTGTTGAAAAACCACTTTTCGCACTTGTGTTAGTGTTGAAAAACCACTTTTCGCACTTGTGTTAGTGTTGAAAAACCACTTTTCGCACTTGTGTTAGTGTTGAAAAACCACTTTTCGCACTTGTTTTGGTGCAGGAAACCACTTTTGCACTTGTATTAGTGTGGCAAAAACACTTTTCGCACTTGTGTTAGTGTTGAAAAACCACTTTTCGCACTTGTGTTAGTGTTGAAAAACCACTTTTTGCACTTGTGTTGGTGCAGGAAACCACTTTTGCACTTGTATTAGTGTGGAAAAACCACTTTTTGCACTTGTGTTAGTGTTGAAAAGCCACTTTTCGCACTTGTGTTAGTGTTGAAAAACCACTTTTCGCACTTGTGTTAGTGTTGAAAAACCACTTTTCGCACTTGTGTTAGTGTTGAAAAACCACTTTTCGCACTTGTGTTGGTGCAGGAAACCACTTTTGCACTTGTATTAGTGTGGAAAAACCACTATTTGCACTTGTGTTAGTGTTGAAAAACCATTTTTCGCACTTGTGTTAGTGTTGAAAAACCACTTTTCGCACTTGTGTTGGTGCAGGAAACCACTTTTGCACTTGTATTAGGGTGGAAAAAACACTTTTCGCACTTGTGTTGGTGCAGGAAACCACTTTTGCACTTGTATTAGTGTGGAAAAAACACTTTTCGCACTTGTGTTAGTGTTGAAAAACCACTTTTCGCACTTGTGTTAGTGTTGAAAAACCACTTTTCGCACTTGTGTTAGTGTTGAAAAACCACTTTTCGCACTTGTGTTGGTGCAGGAAACCACTTTTGCACTTGTATTAGTGTGGAAAAACCACTTTTCGCACTTGTGTTAGTGTTGAAAAGCCACTTTTCGCACTTGTGTTAGTGTTGTAAAACCACTTTTCGCACTTGTGTTGGTGCAGGAAACCACTTTTCCACTTGTATTAGTGTGGAAAAACTACTTTTCGCACTTGTGTTAGTGTTGAAAAGCCACTTTTCGCACTTGTGTTAGTGTTGTAAAACCACTTTTTGCACTTGTGTTGGTGCAGGAAACCACTTTTGCACTTGTATTAGTGTGGAAAAACCACTTTTCGCACTTGTGTTAGTGTTGAAAAACCACTTTTAGCACTTGTGTTAGTGTTGAAAAACCACTTTTCACACTTGTGTTAGTGTTGAAAAACAACTTTTCGCACTTGTTTAGTGTTGTAAAACCACTTTTCGCACTTGTGTTAGTGTTGAAAAACCACTTTTCGCATTTGTGTTGGTGCAGTAAACCACTTTTGCACTTGTATTAGTGTGGAAAAAACACTTTTCGCACTTGTGTTAGTGTTGAAAAACCACTTTTCGCACTTGTGTTAGTGTTGAAAAACCACTTTTCGCACTTGTGTTGGTGCAGGAAACCACTTTTGCACTTGTATTAGTGTGGAAAAACCACTTTTCGCACTTGTGTTGGTGCAGGAAACCACTTTTGCACTTGCACTTGTATTAGTGTGGAAAAAACACTTTTCGCACTTGTGTTAGTGTTGAAAAACCACTTTTCGCACTTGTGTTAGTGTTGAAAAACCACTTTTCGCACTTGTGTTGGTGCAGGAAACCACTTTTGCACTTGTATTAGTGTGGAAAAACCACTTTTCGCACTTGTGTTAGTGTTGAAAAACCACTTTTCGCACTTGTGTTTGTGTTGAAAAACCACTTTTCGCAATTGTGTTGGTGCAGGAAACCAGTTTTGCACTTGTATTAGTGTGGAAAAAACACTTTTTGCACTTGTAATAGTGTTGAAAAACCACTTTTCGCACTTGTGTTAGTGTTGAAAATCCACTTTTCGCACTTGTGTTGGTGCAGGAAACCACTTTTGCACTTATATTAGTGTGGAAAAAACACTTTTTGCACTTGTGATAGTGTTGAAAAACCACTTTTCGCACTTGTGTTAGTGTTGAAAAACCACTTTTCGCACTTGTGTTAGTGTTGAAAAACCACTTTTCGCACTTGTGTTAGTGTTGAAAAACCACTTTTTGCACTTGTGTTGGAGCAGGAAACCACTTTTGTACTTGTATTAGTGTGGAAAAACACTTTTTGCACTTGTGATAGTGTTGAAAAACCACTTTTTGCACTTGTGTTAGTGTTGAAAAACCACTTTTTGCACTTGTGTTGGTGCAGGAAACCACTTTTGCACTTGTATTAGTGTGGAAAAAACACTTTTTGCACTTGTGATAGTGTTGAAAAACCACTTTTCGCACTTGTGTTAGTGTTGAAAAACCACTTTTCGCACTTGAGTTAGTGTTGAAAAACCACTTTTCGCACTTGTGTTGGTGCAGGAAACCACTTTTGCACTTGTATGAGTGTGGAAAAAACACTTTTTGCAATTGTCATAGTGTTGAAAAACCACTTTTCGCACTTGTGTTAGTGTTGAAAAACCACTTTTCGCACTTGTGTTGGTGCAGGAAACCACTTTTGCACTTGTATTAGTGTGGAAAAAACACTTTTCGCACTTGTGTTAGTGTTGAAAAACCACTTTTCGCACTTGTGTTGGTGCAGGAAACCACTTTTGCACTTGTATTAGTGTGGAATAAAGACTTTTCGCACTTGTGTTAGTGTCGAAAAACCACTTTTCGCACTTGTGTTAGTGTCGAAAAACCACTTTTCGCACTTGTGTTGGTGCAGGAAACCACTTTTGCACTTGTAATAGTGTGGAAAAAACACTTTTTGCACTTGTGATAGTGTTGAAAAACCACTTTTCGCACTTGTGTTAGTGTTGAAAAACCACTTTTCGCACTTGTGCTAGTGTTGAAAAACCACTTTTCGCACTTGTGTTAGTGTTGAAAAACCACTTTTTGCACTTGTGTTGGTGCAGGAAACCACTTTTGCACTTGTATTAGTGTGGAAAAACCACTTTTTGCACTTGTGTTAGTGTTGAAAAGCCACTTTTCGCACTTGTGTTAGTGTTGAAAAACCACTTTTCGCACTTGTGTTAGTGTTGAAAAACCACTTTTCGCACTTGTGTTAGTGTTGAAAAACCACTTTTCGCACTTGTGTTGGTGCAGGAAACCACTTTTGCACTTGTATTAGTGTGGAAAAACCACTATTTGCACTTGTGTTAGTGTTGAAAAACCATTTTTCGCACTTGTGTTAGTGTTGAAAAACCACTTTTCGCACTTGTGTTGGTGCAGGAAACCACTTTTGCACTTGTATTAGGGTGGAAAAAACACTTTTCGCACTTGTGTTGGTGCAGGAAACCACTTTTGCACTTGTATTAGTGTGGAAAAAACACTTTTCGCACTTGTGTTAGTGTTGAAAAACCACTTTTCGCACTTGTGTTAGTGTTGAAAAACCACTTTTCGCACTTGTGTTAGTGTTGAAAAACCACTTTTCGCACTTGTGTTGGTGCAGGAAACCACTTTTGCACTTGTATTAGTGTGGAAAAACCACTTTTCGCACTTGTGTTAGTGTTGAAAAGCCACTTTTCGCACTTGTGTTAGTGTTGTAAAACCACTTTTCGCACTTGTGTTGGTGCAGGAAACCACTTTTCCACTTGTATTAGTGTGGAAAAACTACTTTTCGCACTTGTGTTAGTGTTGAAAAGCCACTTTTCGCACTTGTGTTAGTGTTGTAAAACCACTTTTTGCACTTGTGTTGGTGCAGGAAACCACTTTTGCACTTGTATTAGTGTGGAAAAACCACTTTTCGCACTTGTGTTAGTGTTGAAAAACCACTTTTAGCACTTGTGTTAGTGTTGAAAAACCACTTTTCACACTTGTGTTAGTGTTGAAAAACAACTTTTCGCACTTGTTTAGTGTTGTAAAACCACTTTTCGCACTTGTGTTAGTGTTGAAAAACCACTTTTCGCATTTGTGTTGGTGCAGTAAACCACTTTTGCACTTGTATTAGTGTGGAAAAAACACTTTTCGCACTTGTGTTAGTGTTGAAAAACCACTTTTCGCACTTGTGTTAGTGTTGAAAAACCACTTTTCGCACTTGTGTTGGTGCAGGAAACCACTTTTGCACTTGTATTAGTGTGGAAAAACCACTTTTCGCACTTGTGTTGGTGCAGGAAACCACTTTTGCACTTGCACTTGTATTAGTGTGGAAAAAACACTTTTCGCACTTGTGTTAGTGTTGAAAAACCACTTTTCGCACTTGTGTTAGTGTTGAAAAACCACTTTTCGCACTTGTGTTGGTGCAGGAAACCACTTTTGCACTTGTATTAGTGTGGAAAAACCACTTTTCGCACTTGTGTTAGTGTTGAAAAACCACTTTTCGCACTTGTGTTTGTGTTGAAAAACCACTTTTCGCAATTGTGTTGGTGCAGGAAACCAGTTTTGCACTTGTATTAGTGTGGAAAAAACACTTTTTGCACTTGTAATAGTGTTGAAAAACCACTTTTCGCACTTGTGTTAGTGTTGAAAATCCACTTTTCGCACTTGTGTTGGTGCAGGAAACCACTTTTGCACTTATATTAGTGTGGAAAAAACACTTTTTGCACTTGTGATAGTGTTGAAAAACCACTTTTCGCACTTGTGTTAGTGTTGAAAAACCACTTTTCGCACTTGTGTTAGTGTTGAAAAACCACTTTTCGCACTTGTGTTAGTGTTGTAAAACCACTTTTCGCACTTGTGTTGGTGCAGGAAACCACTTTTCCACTTGTATTAGTGTGGAAAAACTACTTTTCGCACTTGTGTTAGTGTTGAAAAGCCACTTTTCGCACTTGTGTTGGTGCAGGAAACCACTTTTGCACTTGTATTAGTGTGGAAAAAACACTTTTTGCACTTGTGTTAGTGTCGAAAAACCACTTTTCGCACTTGTGTTGGTGCAGGAAACCACTTTTCCACATGTATTAGTGTGGAAAAACTACTTTTCGCACTTGTGTTAGTGTTGAAAAGCCACTTTTCGCACTTGTGTTAGTGTTGTAAAACCACTTTTCGCACTTGTGTTGGTGCAGGCAACCACTTTTGCACTTGTATTAGTGTGGAAAAACCACTTTTCGCACTTGTGTTAGTGTTGAAAAACCACTTTTCGCACTTGTGTTAGTGTTGAAAAACCACTTTTCGCACTTGTGTTAGTGTTGAAAAACCACTTTTCGCACTTGTGTTGGTGCAGGAAACCACTTTTGCACTTGTATTAGTGTGGAAAAAACACTTTTCGCACTTGTGTTAGTGTTGAAAAACCACTTTTCGTACTTGTGTTAGTGTTGAAAAACCACTTTTCGCACTTGTGTTAGTGTTGAAAAACCACTTTTCGCACTTGTGTTGGTGCAGGAAACCACTTTTGCACTTGTATTAGTGTGGAAAAAACACTTTTTGCACTTGTGATAGTGTTGAAAAACCACTTTTCGCACTTGTGTTGGTGCAGGAAACCACTTATCGCACTTGTGTTAGTGTTGATAAACCACTTTTCGCACTTGTGTTAGTGTCGAAAAACCACTTTTCGCACTTGTGTTGGTGCAGGAAACCTCTTTTGCACTTGTAATAGTGTGGAAAAAACACTTTTTGCACTTGCGATAGTGTTGAAAAACCACTTTTCGCAGTTGTGTTAGTGTTGAAAAAACACTTTTCGCACTTGTGTTAGTGTTGAAAAACCACTTTTCGCACTTGTGTTGGAGCAGGAAACCACTTTTGCACTTGTATTAGTGTGGAAAAAACACTTTTTGCACTTGTGATAGTGTTGAAAAACCACTTTTCGCACTTGTGTTAGTGTTGAAAAACCACTTTTCGCACTTGTGTTAGTGTTGAAAAACCACTTTTCGCACTTGTGTTGGTGCAGGAAACCACTTTTGCACTTGTATTAGTGTGGAAAAACCACTTTTTGCACTTGTGTTAGTGTTGAAAAACCATTTTTCGCACTTGTGTTAGTGTTGAAAAACCACTTTTCGCACTTGTGTTGGTGCAGGAAACCACTTTTGCACTTGTATTAGGGTGGAAAAAACACTTTTCGCACTTGTGTTGGTGCAGGAAACCACTTTTGCACTTGTATTAGTGTGGAAAAAACACTTTTCGCACTTGTGTTAGTGTTGAAAAACCACTTTTCGCACTTGTGTTAGTGTTGAAAAACCACTTTTCGCACTTGTGTTAGTGTTGAAAAACCACTTTTCGCACTTGTGTTAGTGTTGAAAAACCACTTTTCGCACTTGTGTTAGTGTTGAAAAACCACTTTTCGCACTTGTTTTGGTGCAGGAAACCACTTTTGCACTTGTATTAGTGTGGCAAAAACACTTTTCGCACTTGTGTTAGTGTTGAAAAACCACTTTTCGCACTTGTGTTAGTGTTGAAAAACCACTTTTCGCACTTGTGTTAGTGTTGAAAAACCACTTTTTGCACTTGTGTTGGTGCAGGAAACCACTTTTGCACTTGTATTAGTGTGGAAAAACCACTTTTTGCACTTGTGTTAGTGTTGAAAAGCCACTTTTCGCACTTGTGTTAGTGTTGAAAAACCACTTTTCGCACTTGTGTTAGTGTTGAAAAACCACTTTTCGCACTTGTGTTAGTGTTGAAAAACCACTTTTCGCACTTGTGTTGGTGCAGGAAACCACTTTTGCACTTGTATTAGTGTGGAAAAACCACTATTTGCACTTGTGTTAGTGTTGAAAAACCATTTTTCGCACTTGTGTTAGTGTTGAAAAACCACTTTTCGCACTTGTGTTGGTGCAGGAAACCACTTTTGCACTTGTATTAGGGTGGAAAAAACACTTTTCGCACTTGTGTTGGTGCAGGAAACCACTTTTGCACTTGTATTAGTGTGGAAAAAACACTTTTCGCACTTGTGTTAGTGTTGAAAAACCACTTTTCGCACTTGTGTTAGTGTTGAAAAACCACTTTTCGCACTTGTGTTAGTGTTGAAAAACCACTTTTCGCACTTGTGTTGGTGCAGGAAACCACTTTTGCACTTGTATTAGTGTGGAAAAACCACTTTTCGCACTTGTGTTAGTGTTGAAAAGCCACTTTTCGCACTTGTGTTAGTGTTGTAAAACCACTTTTCGCACTTGTGTTGGTGCAGGAAACCACTTTTCCACTTGTATTAGTGTGGAAAAACTACTTTTCGCACTTGTGTTAGTGTTGAAAAGCCACTTTTCGCACTTGTGTTAGTGTTGTAAAACCACTTTTTGCACTTGTGTTGGTGCAGGAAACCACTTTTGCACTTGTATTAGTGTGGAAAAACCACTTTTCGCACTTGTGTTAGTGTTGAAAAACCACTTTTAGCACTTGTGTTAGTGTTGAAAAACCACTTTTCACACTTGTGTTAGTGTTGAAAAACAACTTTTCGCACTTGTTTAGTGTTGTAAAACCACTTTTCGCACTTGTGTTAGTGTTGAAAAACCACTTTTCGCATTTGTGTTGGTGCAGTAAACCACTTTTGCACTTGTATTAGTGTGGAAAAAACACTTTTCGCACTTGTGTTAGTGTTGAAAAACCACTTTTCGCACTTGTGTTAGTGTTGAAAAACCACTTTTCGCACTTGTGTTGGTGCAGGAAACCACTTTTGCACTTGTATTAGTGTGGAAAAACCACTTTTCGCACTTGTGTTGGTGCAGGAAACCACTTTTGCACTTGCACTTGTATTAGTGTGGAAAAAACACTTTTCGCACTTGTGTTAGTGTTGAAAAACCACTTTTCGCACTTGTGTTAGTGTTGAAAAACCACTTTTCGCACTTGTGTTGGTGCAGGAAACCACTTTTGCACTTGTATTAGTGTGGAAAAACCACTTTTCGCACTTGTGTTAGTGTTGAAAAACCACTTTTCGCACTTGTGTTTGTGTTGAAAAACCACTTTTCGCAATTGTGTTGGTGCAGGAAACCAGTTTTGCACTTGTATTAGTGTGGAAAAAACACTTTTTGCACTTGTAATAGTGTTGAAAAACCACTTTTCGCACTTGTGTTAGTGTTGAAAATCCACTTTTCGCACTTGTGTTGGTGCAGGAAACCACTTTTGCACTTATATTAGTGTGGAAAAAACACTTTTTGCACTTGTGATAGTGTTGAAAAACCACTTTTCGCACTTGTGTTAGTGTTGAAAAACCACTTTTCGCACTTGTGTTAGTGTTGAAAAACCACTTTTCGCACTTGTGTTAGTGTTGAAAAACCACTTTTTGCACTTGTGTTGGAGCAGGAAACCACTTTTGTACTTGTATTAGTGTGGAAAAACACTTTTTGCACTTGTGATAGTGTTGAAAAACCACTTTTTGCACTTGTGTTAGTGTTGAAAAACCACTTTTTGCACTTGTGTTGGTGCAGGAAACCACTTTTGCACTTGTATTAGTGTGGAAAAAACACTTTTTGCACTTGTGATAGTGTTGAAAAACCACTTTTCGCACTTGTGTTAGTGTTGAAAAACCACTTTTCGCACTTGAGTTAGTGTTGAAAAACCACTTTTCGCACTTGTGTTGGTGCAGGAAACCACTTTTGCACTTGTATGAGTGTGGAAAAAACACTTTTTGCAATTGTCATAGTGTTGAAAAACCACTTTTCGCACTTGTGTTAGTGTTGAAAAACCACTTTTCGCACTTGTGTTGGTGCAGGAAACCACTTTTGCACTTGTATTAGTGTGGAAAAAACACTTTTCGCACTTGTGTTAGTGTTGAAAAACCACTTTTCGCACTTGTGTTGGTGCAGGAAACCACTTTTGCACTTGTATTAGTGTGGAATAAAGACTTTTCGCACTTGTGTTAGTGTCGAAAAACCACTTTTCGCACTTGTGTTAGTGTCGAAAAACCACTTTTCGCACTTGTGTTGGTGCAGGAAACCACTTTTGCACTTGTAATCGTGTGGAAAAAACACTTTTTGCACTTGTGATAGTGTTGAAAAACCACTTTTCGCACTTGTGTTAGTGTTGAAAAACCACTTTTCGCACTTGTGCTAGTGTTGAAAAACCACTTTTCGCACTTGTGTTGGAGCAGGAAACCACTTTTGCACTTGTATTAGTGTGGAAAAAACACTTTTTGCACTTGTGATAGTGTTGAAAAACCACTTTTCGCACTTGTGTTAGTGTTGAAAAACCACTTTTTGCACTTGTGTTAGTGTTGAAAAACCACTTTTGCACTTGTATTAGTGTGGAAAAAACACTTTTCGCACTTGTGTTAGTGTTGAAAAACCACTTTTTGCACTTGTGTTGGTGCAGGAAACCACTTTTGCACTTGTATTAGTGTGGAAAAACCACTATTTGCACTTGTGTTAGTGTTGAAAAACCATTTTTCGCACTTGTGTTAGTGTTGAAAAACCACTTTTCGCACTTGTGTTGGTGCAGGAAACCACTTTTGCACTTGTATTAGGGTGGAAAAAACACTTTTCGCACTTGTGTTGGTGCAGGAAACCACTTTTGCACTTGTATTAGTGTGGAAAAAACACTTTTCGCACTTGTGTTAGTGTTGAAAAACCACTTTTCGCACTTGTGTTAGTGTTGAAAAACCACTTTTCGCACTTGTGTTAGTGTTGAAAAACCACTTTTCGCACTTGTGTTGGTGCAGGAAACCACTTTTGCACTTGTATTAGTGTGGAAAAACCACTTTTCGCACTTGTGTTAGTGTTGAAAAGCCACTTTTCGCACTTGTGTTAGTGTTGTAAAACCACTTTTCGCACTTGTGTTGGTGCAGGAAACCACTTTTCCACTTGTATTAGTGTGGAAAAACTACTTTTCGCACTTGTGTTAGTGTTGAAAAGCCACTTTTCGCACTTGTGTTAGTGTTGTAAAACCACTTTTTGCACTTGTGTTGGTGCAGGAAACCACTTTTGCACTTGTATTAGTGTGGAAAAACCACTTTTCGCACTTGTGTTAGTGTTGAAAAACCACTTTTAGCACTTGTGTTAGTGTTGAAAAACCACTTTTCACACTTGTGTTAGTGTTGAAAAACAACTTTTCGCACTTGTTTAGTGTTGTAAAACCACTTTTCGCACTTGTGTTAGTGTTGAAAAACCACTTTTCGCATTTGTGTTGGTGCAGGAAACCACTTTTGCACTTGTATTAGTGTGGAAAAAACACTTTTCGCACTTGTGTTAGTGTTGAAAAACCACTTTTCGCACTTGTGTTAGTGTTGAAAAACCACTTTTCGCACTTGTGTTAGTGTTGAAAAACCACTTTTCGCACTTGTGTTGGTGCAGGAAACCACTTTTGCACTTGTATTAGTGTGGAAAAACCACTTTTCGCACTTGTGTTAGTGTTGAAAAGCCACTTTTCGCACTTGTGTTAGTGTTGTAAAACCACTTTTCGCACTTGTGTTGGTGCAGGAAACCACTTTTCCACTTGTATTAGTGTGGAAAAACTACTTTTCGCACTTGTGTTAGTGTTGAAAAGCCACTTTTCGCACTTGTGTTAGTGTTGTAAAACCACTTTTCGCACTTGTGTTGGTGCAGGAAACCACTTTTGCACTTGTATTAGTGTGGAAAAACCACTTTTCGCACTTGTGTTGGTGCAGGAAACCACTTTTGCACTTGCACTTGTATTAGTGTGGAAAAAACACTTTTCGCACTTGTGTTAGTGTTGAAAAACCACTTTTCGCACTTGTGTTAGTGTTGAAAAACCACTTTTCGCACTTGTGTTGGTGCAGGAAACCACTTTTGCACTTGTATTAGTGTGGAAAAACCACTTTTCGCACTTGTGTTAGTGTTGAAAAACCACTTTTCGCACTTGTGTTTGTGTTGAAAAACCACTTTTCGCAATTGTGTTGGTGCAGGAAACCAGTTTTGCACTTGTATTAGTGTGGAAAAAACACTTTTTGCACTTGTAATAGTGTTGAAAAACCACTTTTCGCACTTGTGTTAGTGTTGAAAATCCACTTTTCGCACTTGTGTTGGTGCAGGAAACCACTTTTGCACTTATATTAATGTGGAAAAAACACTTTTTGCACTTGTGATAGTGTTGAAAAACCACTTTTCGCACTTGTGTTAGTGTTGAAAAACCACTTTTCGCACTTGTGTTAGTGTTGAAAAACCACTTTTCGCACTTGTGTTAGTGTTGAAAAACCACTTTTTGCACTTGTGTTGGAGCAGGAAACCACTTTTGTACTTGTATTAGTGTGGAAAAACACTTTTTGCACTTGTGATAGTGTTGAAAAACCACTTTTTGCACTTGTGTTAGTGTTGAAAAACCACTTTTTGCACTTGTGTTGGTGCAGGAAACCACTTTTGCACTTGTATTAGTGTGGAAAAAACACTTTTTGCACTTGTGATAGTGTTGAAAAACCACTTTTCGCACTTGTGTTAGTGTTGAAAAACCACTTTTCGCACTTGAGTTAGTGTTGAAAAACCACTTTTCGCACTTGTGTTGGTGCAGGAAACCACTTTTGCACTTGTATGAGTGTGGAAAAAACACTTTTTGCAATTGTCATAGTGTTGAAAAACCACTTTTCGCACTTGTGTTAGTGTTGAAAAACCACTTTTCGCACTTGTGTTGGTGCAGGAAACCACTTTTGCACTTGTATTAGTGTGGAAAAAACACTTTTCGCACTTGTGTTAGTGTTGAAAAACCACTTTTCGCACTTGTGTTGGTGCAGGAAACCACTTTTGCACTTGTATTAGTGTGGAATAAAGACTTTTCGCACTTGTGTTAGTGTCGAAAAACCACTTTTCGCACTTGTGTTAGTGTCGAAAAACCACTTTTCGCACTTGTGTTGGTGCAGGAAACCACTTTTGCACTTGTATTAGTGTGGAAAAAACACTTTTTGCACTTGTGATAGTGTTGAAAAACCACTTTTCGCACTTGTGTTAGTGTTGAAAAACCACTTTTCGCACTTGTGCTAGTGTTGAAAAACCACTTTTCGCACTTGTGTTGGAGCAGGAAACCACTTTTGCACTTGTATTAGTGTGGAAAAAACACTTTTTGCACTTGTGATAGTGTTGAAAAACCACTTTTCGCACTTGTGTTAGTGTTGAAAAACCACTTTTTGCACTTGTGTTAGTGTTGAAAAACCACTTTTCGCACTTGTGTTAGTGTTGAAAAACCACTTTTCGCACTTGTGTTAGTGTTGAAAAACCACTTTTCGCACTTGTGTTAGTGTTGAAAAACCACTTTTCGCACTTGTGTTGGTGCAGGAAACCACTTTTGCACTTGTATTAGTGTGGAAAAAACACTTTTCGCACATGTGTTAGTGTTGAAAAACCACTTTTCGCACTTGAGTTCGTGTTGAAAAACCACTTTTTGCACTTGTGTTAGTGTTGAAAAACCACATTTCGCACTTGTGTTGGTGCAGGAAACCACTTTTGCACTTGTATTAGTGTGGAAAAACCACTTTTTGCACTTGTGTTAGTGTTGAAAAGCCACTTTTCGCACTTGTGTTGGTGTTGAAAAGCCACTTTTCGCACTTGTGTTAGTGTTGTAAAACTTCTTTTCGCACTTGTGTTGGTGCAGGAAACCACTTTTGCACTTGTATTAGTGTGGAAAAACCACTTTTCGCACTTGTGTTAGTGTTGAAAAACCACTTTTCGCACTTGTGTTAGTGTTGAAAAACCACATTTCGCACTTGTGTTAGTGTTGAAAAACCACTTTTCACACTTGTGTTGGTGCAGGAAACCACTTTTGCACTTGTATTAGTGTGGAAAAAACACTTTTCGCACTTGTGTTAATGTTGAAAAACCACTTTTCGCACTTGTTAGTGTTGAACAACCACTTTTCGCACTTGTGTTAGTGTTGAAAAACCACTTTTCGCACTTGTGTTGGTGCAGGAAACCACTTTTGCACTTGTATTAGTGTGGAAAAAACACTTTTTGCACTTGTGATAGTGTTGAAAAACCACTTTTCGCACTTGTGTTAGTGTTGAAAAACCACTTTTCGCACTTGTGTTGGTGCAGGAAACCACTTTTGCACTTGTATTAGTGTGGAAAAAACACTTTTCGCACTTGTGTTAGTGTTGAAAAACCACTTTTCGCACTTGTGTTAGTGTTGAAAAACCACTTTTCGCACTTGTGTTGGTGCAGGAAACCACTTTTGCACTTGTATTAGTGTGGCAAAAACACTTTTCGCACTTGTGTTAGTGTTGAAAAACCACTTTTCGCACTTGTGTTAGTGTTGAAAAACCACTTTTCGCACTTGTGTTGGTGCAGGAAACCACTTTTGCACTTGTATTAGTGTGGAAAACCACTTTTCGCACTTGTGTTAGTGTTGAAAAACCACTTTTCGCACTTGTGTTAGTGTTGAAAAAACACTTTTCGCAATTGTGTTGGTGCAGGAAACCAGTTTTGCACTTGTATTAGTGTGGAAAAAACACTTTTTGCACTTGTAATAGTGTTGAAAAACCACTTTTCGCACTTGTGTTAGTGTTGAAAATCCACTTTTCGCACTTGTGTTGGTGCAGGAAACCACTTTTGCACTTATATTAGTGTGGAAAAAACACTTTTTGCACTTGTGATAGTGTTGAAAAACCACTTTTCGCACTTGTGTTAGTGTTGAAAAACCACTTTTCGCACTTGTGTTAGTGTTGAAAAACCACTTTTCGCACTTGTGTTAGTGTTGAAAAACCACTTTTTGCACTTGTGTTGGAGCAGGAAACCACTTTTGCACTTGTATTAGTGTGGAAAAACACTTTTTGCACTTGTGATAGTGTCGAAAAACCACTTTTCGCACTTGTGTTAGTGTCGAAAAACCACTTTTCGCACTTGTGTTGGTGCAGGAAACCACTTTTGCACTTGTAATAGTGTGGAAAAAACACTTTTTGCACTTGTGATAGTGTTGAAAAACCACTTTTCGCACTTGTGTTAGTGTTGAAAAACCACTTTTCGCACTTGTGTTAGTGTTGAAAAACCACTTTTCGCACTTGTGTTGGAGCAGGAAACCACTTTTGCACTTGTATTAGTGTGGAAAAAACACTTTTTGCACTTGTGATAGTGTTGAAAAACCACTTTTCGCACTTGTGTTAGTGTTGAAAAACCACTTTTTGCACTTGTGTTAGTGTTGAAAAACCACTTTTCGCACTTGTGTTAGTGTTGAAAAACCACTTTTCGCACTTGTGTTAGTGTTGAAAAGCCACTTTTCGCACTTGTGTTAGTGTTGTAAAACCACTTTTCGCACTTGTGTTGGTGCAGGAAACCACTTTTCCACTTGTATTAGTGTGGAAAAACTACTTTTCGCACTTGTGTTAGTGTTGAAAAGCCACTTTTCGCACTTGTGTTAGTGTTGTAAAACCACTTTTCGCACTTGTGTTGGTGCAGGCAACCACTTTTGCACTTGTATTAGTGTGGAAAAACCACTTTTCGCACTTGTGTTAGTGTTGAAAAACCACTTTTCGCACTTGTGTTAGTGTTGAAAAACCACTTTTCGCACTTGTGTTGGTGCAGGAAACCACTTTTGCACTTGTATTAGTGTGGAAAAAACACTTTTTGCACTTGTGATAGTGTTGAAAAACCACTTTTCGCACTTGTGTTGGTGCAGGAAACCACTTATCGCACTTGTGTTAGTGTTGAAAAACCACTTTTCGCAGTTGTGTTAGTGTTGAAAAAACACTTTTCGCACTTGTGTTAGTGTTGAAAAACCACTTTTCGCACTTGTGTTGGAGCAGGAAACCACTTTTGCACTTGTATTAGTGTGGAAAAAAACACTTTTTGCACTTGTGATAGTGTTGAAAAACCACTTTTCGCACTTGTGTTAGTGTCGAAAAACCACTTTTCGCACTTGTGTTGGTGCAGGAAATAACTTTTGCACTTGTATTAGTGTGGAAAAAACACTTTTTGCACTTGTGATAGTGTTGAAAAACCACTTTTCGCACTTGTGTTAGTGTTGAAAAACCACTTTTCGCACTTGTGTTGGTGCAGGAAACCAGCTATCGCACTTGTGATAGTGTTGAAAAACCACTTTTCGCAGTTGTGTTAGTGTTGAAAAAACACTTTTCGCACTTGTGTTAGTGTTGAAAAACCACTTTTCGCACTTGTGTTGGAGCAGGAAACCACTTTTGCACTTGTATTAGTGTGGAAAAAACACTTTTTGCACTTGTGATAGTGTTGAAAAACCACTTTTTGCACTTGTATTAGTGTGGAAAAACCACTTTTCGCACTTGTGTTAGTGTTGAAAAACCACTTTTCGCACTTGTGTTAGTGTTGAAAAACCACTTTTCGCACTTGTGTTAGTGTTGAAAAACCACTTTTCGCACTTGTGTTGGTGCAGGAAACCACTTTTGCACTTGTATTAGTGTGGAAAAAACACTTTTTGCACTTGTGTTAGTGTTGAAAAACCACTTTTCGCACTTGTGTTAGTGTTGAAAAACCACTTTTCGCACTTGTGTTAGTGTTGAAAAACCACTTTTCGCACTTGTGATGGTGCAGGAAATCACTTTTGCACTTGTATTAGTGTGGAAAAAACACTTTTTGCACTTGTGTTAGTGTTGAAAAACCACTTTTCGCACTTGTGTTGGTGCAGGAAACCAGCTATCGCACTTGTGTTAGTGTTGATAAACCACTTTTCGCACTTGTGTTAGTGTCGAAAAACCACTTTTCGCACTTGTGTTGGTGCAGGAAACCACTTTTGCACTTGTAATAGTGTGGAAAAAACACTTTTTGCACTTGTGATAGTGTTGAAAAACCACTTTTCGCACTTGTGTTAGTGTTGAAAAACCACTTTTCACACTTGTGTTGGTGCAGGAAACCACTTTTGCACTTGTATTAGTGTGGAAAAAACACTTTTCGCACTTGTGTTGGTGCAGGAAACCACTTTTGCACTTGTATTAGTGTGGAAAAAACACTTTTCGCACTTGTGTTAGTGTTGAAAAACCACTTTTTGCACTTGTGTTGGTGCAGGAAACCACTTTTGCACTTGTATTAGTGTGGAAAAAACACTTTTTGCACTTGTGATAGTGTTGAAAAACCACTTTTCGCACTTGTGTTAGTGTTGAAAAACCACTTTTCGCACTTGTGTTGGTGCACGAAACCACTTTTCGCACTTGTGTTGGTGCAGGAAACCACTTTTGCACTTGTATGAGTGTGGAAAAAACACTTTTTGCACTTGTCATAGTGTTGAAAAACCACTTTTCGCACTTGTGTTAGTGTTGAAAAACCACTTTTCACACTTGTGTTGGTGCAGGAAACCACTTTTGCACTTGTATTAGTGCGGAAAAAACACTTTTCGCACTTGTGTTAGTGTTGAAAAACCACTTTTCGCACTTGTGTTGGTGCAGGAAACCACTTTTGCACTTGTATTAGTGTGGAAAAAACACTTTTCACACTTGTGTTAGTGTTGAAAAACCACTTTTCGCACTTGTGTTGGTGCAGGAAACCACTTTTGCACTTGTATTCGTGTGGAATAAAGACTTTTTGCACTTGTGTTAGTGTTGAAAAACCACTTTTCGCACTTGTGTTAGTGTCGAAAAACCACTTTTCGCACTTGTTGGTGCAGGAAACCACTTTTGCACTTGTAATAGTGTGGAAAAAACACTTTTTGCACTTGTGATAGTGTTGAAAAACCACTTTTCGCAATTGTGTTAATGTTGAAAAACCACTTTTCGCACTTGTGTTAGTGTTGAAAAACCACTTTTCGCACTTGTGTTGGAGCAGGAAACCACTTTTGCACTTGTATTAGTGTGGAAAAACACTTTTTGCACTTGTGATAGTGTTGAAAAACCACTTTTCGCACTTGTGTTAGTGTTGAAAAACCACTTTTCGCACTTGTGTTAGTGTTGAAAAACCACTTTTCGCACTTGTGTTGGTGCAGGAAAACACTTTTGCACTTGCATTAGTGTGGAAAAACCACTTTTTGCACTTGTGTTAGTGTTGAAAAACCATTTTTCGCACTTGTGTTAGTGTTGAAAAACCACTTTTCGCACTTGTGTTGGTGCAGGAAACCACTTTTGCACTTGTATTAGTGTGGAAAAAACACTTTTTGCACTTGTGATAGTGTTGAAAAACCACTTTCCGCCCTTGTGTTAGTGTTGAAAAACCACTTTTCGCACTTGTGTTGGTGCAGGAAACCACTTTTGCACTTGTACTAGTGTGGAAAAACCACTTTTCGCACTTGTGTTAGTGTTGAAAAACCACTTTTCGCACTTGTGTTAGTGTTGAAAAACCACTTTTCGCACTTGTGTTGGTGCAGGAAACCACTTTTGCACTTGTAATAGTGTGGAAAAAACACTTTTCGCACTTGTGTTAGTGTTGAAAAACCACTTTTCGCACTTGTGTTAGTGTTGAAAAACCACTTTTCGCACTTGTGTTAGTGTTGAAAAACCACTTTTCGCACTTGTGTTGGTGCAGGAAATCACTTTTGCACTTGTATTAGTGTGGAAAAAACACTTTTTGCACTTGTGATAGTGTTGAAAAACCACTTTTCGCACTTGTGTTAGTGTTGAAAAACCACTTTTCGCACTTGTGTTGGTGCAGGAAACCACTTATCGCACTTGTGTTAGTGTTGATAAACCACTTTTCGCACTTGTGTTAGTGTCGAAAAACCACTTTTCGCACTTGTGTTGGTGCAGGAAACCACTTTTGCACTTGTAATAGTGTGGAAAAAACACTTTTTGCACTTGTGATAGTGTTGAAAAACCACTTTTCGCAGTTGTGTTAGTGTTGAAAAACCACTTTTCGCACTTGTGTTAGTGTTGAAAAACCACTTTTCGCACTTGTGTTAGTGTTGAAAAACCACTTTTCGCAATTGTGTTGGTGCAGGAAACTAGTTTTGCACTTGTATTAGTGTGGAAAAAACACTTTTTGCACTTGTAATAGTGTTGAAAAACCACTTTTCGCACTTGTGTTAGTGTTGAAAATCCACTTTTCGCACTTGTGTTGGTGCAGGAAACCACTTTTGCACTTATATTAGTGTGGAAAAAACTCTTTTTGCACTTGTGATAGTGTTGAAAAACCACTTTTCGCACTTGTGTTAGTGTTGAAAAACCACTTTTCGCACTTGTGTTAGTGTTGAAAAACCACTTTTCGCACTTGTGTTAGTGTTGAAAAACCACTTTTTGCACTTGTGTTGGAGCAGGAAACCACTTTTGCACTTGTATTAGTGTGGAAAAACACTTTTTGCACTTGTGATAGTGTTGAAAAACCACTTTTCGCACTTGTGTTAGTGTTGAAAAACCACTTTTTGCACTTGTGTTGGTGCAGGAAACCACTTTTGCACTTGTATTAGTGTGGAAAAAACACTTTTTGCACTTGTGATAGTGTTGAAAAACCACTTTTCGCACTTGTGTTAGTGTTGAAAAACCACTTTTCGCACTTGAGTTAGTGTTGAAAAACCACTTTTCGCACTTGTGTTGGTGCAGGAAACCACTTTTGCACTTGTATGAGTGTGGAAAAAACACTTTTTGCACTTGTCATAGTGTTGAAAAACCACTTTTCGCACTTGTGTTAGTGTTGAAAAACCACTTTTCGCACTTGTGTTGGTGCAGGAAACCACTTTTGCACTTGTATTAGTGTGGAAAAAACACTTTTCGCACTTGTGTTAGTGTTGAAAAACCACTTTTCGCACTTGTGTTGGTGCAGGAAACCACTTTTGCACTTGTATTAGTGTGGAATAAAGACTTTTCGCACTTGTGTTAATGTCGAAAAACCACTTTTCGCACTTGTGTTAGTGTCGAAAAACCACTTTTCGCACTTGTGTTGGTGCAGGAAACCACTTTTGCACTTGTATTAGTGTGGAATAAAGACTTTTCGCACTTGTGTTAATGTCGAAAAACCACTTTTCGCACTTGTGTTAGTGTCGAAAAACCACTTTTCGCACTTGTGTTGGTGCAGGAAACCACTTATCGCACTTGTGTTAGTGTTGATAAACCACTTTTCGCACTTGTGTTAGTGTCGAAAAACCACTTTTCGCACTTGTGTTGGTGCAGGAAACCACTTTTGCACTTGTAATAGTGTGGAAAAAACACTTTTTGCACTTGTGATAGTGTTGAAAAACCACTTTTCGCAGTTGTGTTAGTGTTGAAAAACCACTTTTCGCACTTGTGTTAGTGTTGAAAAACCACTTTTCGCACTTGTGTTAGTGTTGAAAAACCACTTTTCGCAATTGTGTTGGTGCAGGAAACTAGTTTTGCACTTGTATTAGTGTGGAAAAAACACTTTTTGCACTTGTAATAGTGTTGAAAAACCACTTTTCGCACTTGTGTTAGTGTTGAAAATCCACTTTTCGCACTTGTGTTGGTGCAGGAAACCACTTTTGCACTTATATTAGTGTGGAAAAAACACTTTTTGCACTTGTGATAGTGTTGAAAAACCACTTTTCGCACTTGTGTTAGTGTTGAAAAACCACTTTTCGCACTTGTGTTAGTGTTGAAAAACCACTTTTCGCACTTGTGTTAGTGTTGAAAAACCACTTTTTGCACTTGTGTTGGAGCAGGAAACCACTTTTGCACTTGTATTAGTGTGGAAAAACACTTTTTGCACTTGTGATAGTGTTGAAAAACCACTTTTCGCACTTGTGTTAGTGTTGAAAAACCACTTTTTGCACTTGTGTTGGTGCAGGAAACCACTTTTGCACTTGTATTAGTGTGGAAAAAACACTTTTTGCACTTGTGATAGTGTTGAAAAACCACTTTTCGCACTTGTGTTAGTGTTGAAAAACCACTTTTCGCACTTGAGTTAGTGTTGAAAAACCACTTTTCGCACTTGTGTTGGTGCAGGAAACCACTTTTGCACTTGTATGAGTGTGGAAAAAACACTTTTTGCACTTGTCATAGTGTTGAAAAACCACTTTTCGCACTTGTGTTAGTGTTGAAAAACCACTTTTCGCACTTGTGTTGGTGCAGGAAACCACTTTTGCACTTGTATTAGTGTGGAAAAAACACTTTTCGCACTTGTGTTAGTGTTGAAAAACCACTTTTCGCACTTGTGTTGGTGCAGGAAACCACTTTTGCACTTGTATTAGTGTGGAATAAAGACTTTTCGCACTTGTGTTAATGTCGAAAAACCACTTTTCGCACTTGTGTTAGTGTCGAAAAACCACTTTTCGCACTTGTGTTGGTGCAGGAAACCACTTTTGCACTTGTAATAGTGTGGAAAAAACACTTTTTGCACTTGTGATAGTGTTGAAAAACCACTTTTCGCACTTGTGTTAGTGTTGAAAAACCACTTTTCGCACTTGTGCTAGTGTTGAAAAACCACTTTTCGCACTTGTGTTGGAGCAGGAAACCACTTTTGCACTTGTATTAGTGTGGAAAAAACACTTTTTGCACTTGTGATAGTGTTGAAAAACCACTTTTCGCACTTGTGTTAGTGTTGAAAAACCACTTTTTGCACTTGTGTTAGTGTTGAAAAACCACTTTTCGCACTTGTGTTAGTGTTGAAAAACCACTTTTCGCACTTGTGTTAGTGTTGAAAAACCACTTTTCGCACTTGTGTTAGTGTTGAAAAGCCACTTTTCGCACTTGTGTTAGTGTTGTAAAACTTCTTTTCGCACTTGTGTTGGTGCAGGAAACCACTTTTGCACTTGTATTAGTGTGGAAAAACCACTTTTCGCACTTGTGTTAGTGTTGAAAAACCACTTTTCGCACTTGTGTTAGTGTTGAAAAACCACATTTCGCACTTGTGTTAGTGTTGAAAACCACTTTTCGCACTTGTGTTGGTGCAGGAAACCACTTTTGCACTTGTATTAGTGTGGAAAAAACACTTTTCGCACTTGTGTTAATGTTGAAAAACCACTTTTCGCACTTGTTAGTGTTGAAAAACCACTTTTCGCACTTGTGTTAGTGTTGAAAAACCACTTTTCGCACTTGTGTTGGTCCAGGAAACCACTTTTGCACTTGTATTAGTGTGGAAAAAACACTTTTTGCACTTGTGATAGTGTTGAAAAACCACTTTTCGCACTTGTGTTAGTGTTGAAAAACCACTTTTCGCACTTGTGTTGGTGCAGGAAACCACTTTTGCACTTGTATTAGTGTGGAAAAAACACTTTTCGCACTTGTGTTAGTGTTGAAAAACCACTTTTCGCACTTGTGTTAGTGTTGAAAAACCACTTTTCGCACTTGTGTTGGTGCAGGAAACCACTTTTGCACTTGTATTAGTGTGGCAAAAACACTTTTCGCACTTGTGTTAGTGTTGAAAAACCACTTTTCGCACTTGTGTTAGTGTTGAAAAACCACTTTTTGCACTTGTGTTGGAGCAGGAAACCACTTTTGCACTTGTATTAGTGTGGAAAAACACTTTTTGCACTTGTGATAGTGTTGAAAAACCACTTTTCGCACTTGTGTTAGTGTTGAAAAACCACTTTTTGCACTTGTGTTGGTGCAGGAAACCACTTTTGCACTTGTATTAGTGTGGAAAAAACACTTTTTGCACTTGTGATAGTGTTGAAAAACCACTTTTCGCACTTGTGTTAGTGTTGAAAAACCACTTTTCGCACTTGAGTTAGTGTTGAAAAACCACTTTTCGCACTTGTGTTGGTGCAGGAAACCACTTTTGCACTTGTATGAGTGTGGAAAAAACACTTTTTGCACTTGTCATAGTGTTGAAAAACCACTTTTCGCACTTGTGTTAGTGTTGAAAAACCACTTTTCGCACTTGTGTTGGTGCAGGAAACCACTTTTGCACTTGTATTAGTGTGGAAAAAACACTTTTCGCACTTGTGTTAGTGTTGAAAAACCACTTTTCGCACTTGTGTTGGTGCAGGAAACCACTTTTGCACTTGTATTAGTGTGGAATAAAGACTTTTCGCACTTGTGTTAATGTCGAAAAACCACTTTTCGCACTTGTGTTAGTGTCGAAAAACCACTTTTCGCACTTGTGTTGGTGCAGGAAACCACTTTTGCACTTGTATTAGTGTGGAATAAAGACTTTTCGCACTTGTGTTAATGTCGAAAAACCACTTTTCGCACTTGTGTTAGTGTCGAAAAACCACTTTTCGCACTTGTGTTGGTGCAGGAAACCACTTATCGCACTTGTGTTAGTGTTGATAAACCACTTTTCGCACTTGTGTTAGTGTCGAAAAACCACTTTTCGCACTTGTGTTGGTGCAGGAAACCACTTTTGCACTTGTAATAGTGTGGAAAAAACACTTTTTGCACTTGTGATAGTGTTGAAAAACCACTTTTCGCAGTTGTGTTAGTGTTGAAAAACCACTTTTCGCACTTGTGTTAGTGTTGAAAAACCACTTTTCGCACTTGTGTTAGTGTTGAAAAACCACTTTTCGCAATTGTGTTGGTGCAGGAAACTAGTTTTGCACTTGTATTAGTGTGGAAAAAACACTTTTTGCACTTGTAATAGTGTTGAAAAACCACTTTTCGCACTTGTGTTAGTGTTGAAAATCCACTTTTCGCACTTGTGTTGGTGCAGGAAACCACTTTTGCACTTATATTAGTGTGGAAAAAACACTTTTTGCACTTGTGATAGTGTTGAAAAACCACTTTTCGCACTTGTGTTAGTGTTAGAAAAACCACTTTTCGCACTTGTGTTAGTGTTGAAAAACCACTTTTCGCACTTGTGTTAGTGTTGAAAAACCACTTTTTGCACTTGTGTTGGAGCAGGAAACCACTTTTGCACTTGTATTAGTGTGGAAAAACACTTTTGCACTTGTGATAGTGTTGAAAAACCACTTTTCGCACTTGTGTTAGTGTTGAAAAACCACTTTTTGCACTTGTGTTGGTGCAGGAAACCACTTTTGCACTTGTATTAGTGTGGAAAAAACACTTTTTGCACTTGTGATAGTGTTGAAAAACCACTTTTCGCACTTGTGTTAGTGTTGAAAAACCACTTTTCGCACTTGAGTTAGTGTTGAAAAACCACTTTTCGCACTTGTGTTGGTGCAGGAAACCACTTTTGCACTTGTATGAGTGTGGAAAAAACACTTTTTGCACTTGTCATAGTGTTGAAAAACCACTTTTCGCACTTGTGTTAGTGTTGAAAAACCACTTTTCGCACTTGTGTTGGTGCAGGAAACCACTTTTGCACTTGTATTAGTGTGGAAAAAACACTTTTCGCACTTGTGTTAGTGTTGAAAAACCACTTTTCGCACTTGTGTTGGTGCAGGAAACCACTTTTGCACTTGTATTAGTGTGGAATAAAGACTTTTCGCACTTGTGTTAATGTCGAAAAACCACTTTTCGCACTTGTGTTAGTGTCGAAAAACCACTTTTCGCACTTGTGTTGGTGCAGGAAACCACTTTTGCACTTGTAATAGTGTGGAAAAAACACTTTTTGCACTTGTGATAGTGTTGAAAAACCACTTTTCGCACTTGTGTTAGTGTTGAAAAACCACTTTTCGCACTTGTGCTAGTGTTGAAAAACCACTTTTCGCACTTGTGTTGGAGCAGGAAACCACTTTTGCACTTGTATTAGTGTGGAAAAAACACTTTTTGCACTTGTGATAGTGTTGAAAAACCACTTTTCGCACTTGTGTTAGTGTTGAAAAACCACTTTTTGCACTTGTGTTAGTGTTGAAAAACCACTTTTCGCACTTGTGTTAGTGTTGAAAAACCACTTTTCGCACTTGTGTTAGTGTTGAAAAACCACTTTTCGCACTTGTGTTAGTGTTGAAAAGCCACTTTTCGCACTTGTGTTAGTGTTGTAAAACTTCTTTTCGCACTTGTGTTGGTGCAGGAAACCACTTTTGCACTTGTATTAGTGTGGAAAAACCACTTTTCGCACTTGTGTTAGTGTTGAAAAACCACTTTTCGCACTTGTGTTAGTGTTGAAAAACCACATTTCGCACTTGTGTTAGTGTTGAAAAACCACTTTTCGCACTTGTGTTGGTGCAGGAAACCACTTTTGCACTTGTATTAGTGTGGAAAAAACACTTTTCGCACTTGTGTTAATGTTGAAAAACCACTTTTCGCACTTGTTAGTGTTGAAAAACCACTTTTCGCACTTGTGTTAGTGTTGAAAAACCACTTTTCGCACTTGTGTTGGTCCAGGAAACCACTTTTGCACTTGTATTAGTGTGGAAAAAACACTTTTTGCACTTGTGATAGTGTTGAAAAACCACTTTTCGCACTTGTGTTAGTGTTGAAAAACCACTTTTCGCACTTGTGTTGGTGCAGGAAACCACTTTTGCACTTGTATTAGTGTGGAAAAAACACTTTTCGCACTTGTGTTAGTGTTGAAAAACCACTTTTCGCACTTGTGTTAGTGTTGAAAAACCACTTTTCGCACTTGTGTTGGTGCAGGAAACCACTTTTGCACTTGTATTAGTGTGGCAAAAACACTTTTCGCACTTGTGTTAGTGTTGAAAAACCACTTTTCGCACTTGTGTTAGTGTTGAAAAACCACTTTTCGCACTTGTGTTGGTGCAGGAAACCACTTTTGCACTTGTATTAGTGTGGAAAACCACTTTTCGCACTTGTGTTAGTGTTGAAAAACCACTTTTCGCACTTGTGTTAGTGTTGAAAAACCACTTTTCGCAATTGTGTTGGTGCAGGAAACCAGTTTTGCACTTGTATTAGTGTGGAAAAAACACTTTTTGCACTTGTAATAGTGTTGAAAAACCACTTTTCGCACTTGTGTTAGTGTTGAAAATCCACTTTTCGCACTTGTGTTGGTGCAGGAAACCACTTTTGCACTTATATTAGTGTGGAAAAAACACTTTTTGCACTTGTGATAGTGTTGAAAAACCACTTTTCGCACTTGTGTTAGTGTTGAAAAACCACTTTTCGCACTTGTGTTAGTGTTGAAAAACCACTTTTCACACTTGTGTTAGTGTTGAAAAACCACTTTTTGCACTTGTGTTGGAGCAGGAAACCACTTTTGCACTTGTATTAGTGTGGAAAAACACTTTTTGCACTTGTGATAGTGTCGAAAAACCACTTTTCGCACTTGTGTTAGTGTCGAAAAACCACTTTTCGCACTTGTGTTGGTGCAGGAAACCACTTTTGCACTTGTAATAGTGTGGAAAAAACACTTTTTGCACTTGTGATAGTGTTGAAAAACCACTTTTCGCACTTGTGTTAGTGTTGAAAAACCACTTTTCGCACTTGTGTTAGTGTTGAAAAACCACTTTTCGCACTTGTGTTGGAGCAGGAAACCACTTTTGCACTTGTATTAGTGTGGAAAAAACACTTTTTGCACTTGTGATAGTGTTGAAAAACCACTTTTCGCACTTGTGTTAGTGTTGAAAAACCACTTTTTGCACTTGTGTTAGTGTTGAAAAACCACTTTTTGCACTTGTGTTGGTGCAGGAAACCACTTTTGCACTTGTATTAGTGTGGAAAAACCACTTTTCGCACTTGTGTTAGTGTTGAAAAGCCACTTTTCGCACTTGTGTTAGTGTTGTAAAACCACTTTTCGCACTTGTGTTGGTGCAGGAAACCACTTTTCCACTTGTATTAGTGTGGAAAAACTACTTTTCGCACTTGTGTTAGTGTTGAAAAGCCACTTTTCGCACTTGTGTTAGTGTTGTAAAACCACTTTTCGCACTTGTGTTGGTGCAGGCAACCACTTTTGCACTTGTATTAGTGTGGAAAAACCACTTTTCGCACTTGTGTTAGTGTTGAAAAACCACTTTTCGCACTTGTGTTAGTGTTGAAAAACCACTTTTCGCACTTGTGTTAGTGTTGAAAAACCACTTTTCGCACTTGTGTTGGTGCAGGAAACCACTTTTGCACTTGTATTAGTGTGGAAAAAACACTTTTTGCACTTGTGATAGTGTTGAAAAACCACTTTTCGCACTTGTGTTGGTGCAGGAAACCACTTATCGCACTTGTGTTAGTGTTGAAAAACCACTTTTCGCAGTTGTGTTAGTGTTGAAAAAACACTTTTCGCACTTGTGTTAGTGTTGAAAAACCACTTTTCGCACTTGTGTTGGAGCAGGAAACCACTTTTGCACTTGTATTAGTGTGGAAAAAAACACATTTTGCACTTGTGATAGTGTTGAAAAACCACTTTTCGCACTTGTGTTAGTGTCGAAAAACCACTTTTCGCACTTGTGTTAGTGTCGAAAAACCACTTTTCGCACTTGTGTTGGTGCAGGAAATAACTTTTGCACTTGTATTAGTGTGGAAAAAACACTTTTTGCACTTGTGATAGTGTTGAAAAACCACTTTTCGCACTTGTGTTAGTGTTGAAAAACCACTTTTCGCACTTGTGTTGGTGCAGGAAACCAGCTATCGCACTTGTGATAGTGTTGAAAAACCACTTTTCACAGTTGTGTTAGTGTTGAAAAAACACTTTTCGCACTTGTGTTAGTGTTGAAAAACCACTTTTCGCACTTGTGTTGGAGCAGGAAACCACTTTTGCACTTGTATTAGTGTGGAAAAAACACTTTTTGCACTTGTGATAGTGTTGAAAAACCACTTTTTGCACTTGTATTAGTGTGGAAAAACCACTTTTCGCACTTGTGTTAGTGTTGAAAAACCACTTTTCGCACTTATGTTAGTGTTGAAAAACCACTTTTCGCACTTGTGTTAGTGTTGAAAAACCACTTTTCGCACTTGTGTTAGTGTGGAAAAAACACTTTTCGCACTTGTGTTAGTGTTGAAAAACCACTTTTCGCACTTGTGTTAGTGTGGAAAAAACACTTTTTGCACTTGTATTAGTGTGGAAAAACCACTTTTCGCACTTGTGTTAGTGTTGAAAAACCACTTTTCGCACTTATGTTAGTGTTGAAAAACCACTTTTCGCACTTGTGTTAGTGTTGAAAAACCACTTTTCGCACTTGTGTTAGTGTGGAAAAAACACTTTTCGCACTTGTGTTAGTGTTGAAAAACCACTTTTCGCACTTGTGTTAGTGTGGAAAAAACACTTTTTGCACTTGTGATAGTGTTGAAAAACCACTTTTCGCACTTGTGTTAGTGTTGAAAAACCACTTTTCGCACTTGAGTTAGTGTTGAAAAACCACTTTTCGCACTTGTGTTGGTGCAGGAAACCACTTTTGCACTTGTATGAGTGTGGAAAAAACACTTTTTGCACTTGTCATAGTGTTGAAAAACCACTTTTCGCACTTGTGTTAGTGTTGAAAAACCACTTTTCGCACTTGTGTTGGTGCAGGAAACCACTTTTGCACTTGTATTAGTGTGGAAAAAACACTTTTCGCACTTGTGTTAGTGTTGAAAAACCACTTTTCGCACTTGTGTTGGTGCAGGAAACCACTTTTGCACTTGTATTAGTGTGGAATAAAGACTTTTCGCACTTGTGTTAATGTCGAAAAACCACTTTTCGCACTTGTGTTAGTGTCGAAAAACCACTTTTCGCACTTGTGTTGGTGCAGGAAACCACTTTTGCACTTGTAATAGTGTGGAAAAAATACTTTTTGCACTTGTGATAGTGTTGAAAAACCACTTTTCGCACTTGTGTTAGTGTTGAAAAACCACTTTTCGCACTTGTGCTAGTGTTGAAAAACCACTTTTCGCACTTGTGTTGGAGCAGGAAACCACTTTTGCACTTGTATTAGTGTGGAAAAAACACTTTTTGCACTTGTGATAGTGTTGAAAAACCACTTTTCGCACTTGTGTTAGTGTTGAAAAACCACTTTTTGCACTTGTGTTAGTGTTGAAAAACCACTTTTCGCACTTGTGTTAGTGTTGAAAACCCACTTTTCGCACTTGTGTTAGTGTTGAAAAACCACTTTTCGCACTTGTGTTAGTGTTGAAAAACCACTTTTCGCACTTGTGTTGGTGCAGGAAACCACTTTTGCACTTGTATTAGTGTGGAAAAAACACTTTTCGCACATGTGAGTAGGTGATAAATGTTGCTTCTGGGACACCTCCGTTTAACATGGGAAATCCCTATCTAATGTCATTTACCCCCCTGTTTTAAAAAAAATCATAAACACCTCTATTTCTCCCTCTATGAACCTATAATCCTTCTCGCCTTATGAACCTATAATCCTTCTCGCCTTATGAACCTATAATCCTTCTCACCTTATGAACCTATAATCCTTCTCGCCTTATGAACCTATGATTTTCTTCCTTTATGAACCTATAATCCTTCTAGCCTTATGAACCTATGATCATTCTCACTTCCATGTAAATTTTACCCTATTCCCCCCACTACCCCCTTAATGTAGTTCCTTAGACCACTCTGCTAATGAGCCTATAAATATATTATCTCTTTCTAACTTTTTTAAGAGTTCCATTCTCCTATAGAACTCATCCCCATCAAGTATATTTATAAAGTATACAGGTTCCTTAACCTTTTGTTGTGAAAGTATAAAGTGGTATGTTTCACGGAGGGTTCTTGTTTGACCTCCTCCTCTCCCACATACCATTTTAAAATTATAATATTTATTATCCGATTGATAACCATTAATGTTCTCACTCCACTCTAATATATTTTTCTTCCCGCCCTCCATTACCCCACTTAACAAATGAATACGTTTATCCGTCTTGAGAACCTTCTGACCAGTGATTCGCTCAACCTCTTGAATCTGATATTTTTCACATTCGTTATGTTTTCCATTTATATACCAAGGTTGATTACACCTCCACTCTTTAGTCTGGTTGATACTTGGTTCTATCATTTATATAATAGTAAAAAAGGTGGCGGTAGCCCGTTAAAATCCCTAACCCCCCTTTTTAACTTATCACTTATATATATATATATCTTATATACTTATATAACCATAAGGGAGACGATCAATTCCATTTTCTAAAATAAACCTCTTATCATCAAAAGCCCCCAATGCTTTCTTATTCACCTCTTCTGAATATAATTGATGTTTATAACTTCTTATTCCATTAATCTTTCTAAACTCTTCTTTCTTTGTTGTTAAACAGTTATAATAATCCTTAAAGTTTATTGTTTCTTTAATGACATTTTTCTTTATACCTTTTAACTTCTTATCAGTCTTTTCAACGTTATTCACAATGTATTTATAAGCATAAGCCTTCGACCTCAATCCCACAAATTCACTCATAACATTTCCTCCCAATTCATCCTTGAACTTTCCAATCACCTTTTTATTTTTAGAAGAGAACAACTCACTCTCTGGACTGTAATTACTTGTATCATAGATATTAATGTCCTTTTTCATATCTGAATAAACATCATCAGTATTAATTTTCAAAATAAAACTATCAGTATCCATATACAACAATGACACATTATCCTTATACTTTGATTTTAGATTAATATAAAAGTAATCATACATTAATGACTTTGACAAGTCAAGAATTGATGTTCCAATGTAAATAGGTTTGTCCATTTCAATACTCTCTTTAACCAAATGGATCGCACAAAAGTTCTCAGTAAAGACCTCAGCTCTAGTAAAACTCGGTCTATTAATTAATTTTGATGCTTGTTCCCAAGATGTTGCTAGTCTGATATTTTGTCTTTTCCTCACATTCTCCATGGTCTTACCAAAGACCGCATTATTCATCAATTTATAAAAGTCTTTCTCAAAATCTGTTTTTGACTCTGTTCTTCTTTGTGTATTAAAATCAATGTACCCCTTTAACCAATGACTTTGATTGAACTTTAGAACCCTGTGGATCTTCTCTACTCTTAGACCTTTTGATAAATATTGTCGCAAATTTCTTTGGTGTAGTACATAATTTTTCTTGTTATATAATGTAGTAAGTAATTTTTCTGTTGATTCACCTATATCAAACGATCGTTGATAATCACTCAACCATTCTTTCTTTGGACTTTCTTTCTCACAAGCAAATGGAAGATCTTTATGTTTGATATGAAGTTCTTCAGGATATTTTAAATCAACCTCAAAATAATAACCAACCTTTGAATCATCCAATTGTTTTTGTGTAGAGATACATACATCTTGTAAAACCTTTGTGTAGTCTTTTTCCTTTACCCATCTTAGTTTCCCATAAGGAAGAGCTTGAGACATTGCCCAGCCATACAAGTTGTTTGCGTCATAGTACATCAAGTAAGAACTCTCTTTCGTTGAATCATAATTTGGAAGATATTTGTTATTTGCTTTTGCGTATCTGCTCGAGCATACTTGTGAAATTCCACCTCTTTTTGCCTTTTCAATCATCAAAAGCATATCGACATCGGTTATCAAATCCAAATCTTGTTTTGTCATTTTCAACATCGCGCTCCAAGCCAATCCAGGTGCTGTGTAGTAGTGAGCAGGATCCAATCCATATCCAGTGCGACAAACAGATCTAAAGGCTTCAAATACATCGGCCAATAAAAGCACATCAGTTTTGAGATACAAATCGTGATACTCACCAAGATTCTTGATGTTATATTTTTCCCAAACATTTTGTGCGTGTACATAATCTTTATCAGATATATGACTGTTGTTTAATTTGTTATCGAAATTTTCTTTTAAAGGAAGTTGTGTTTCATTGAATCTCTCAAATGAGTCCATATAGTCATAGGGGTAAATTCCCTTTTGTGTTAGAAAATCTTTATCTGAAAAATACTCTGAAAGACATGGAAACTCTTTTAGATTTTGAACCAAGTTAGCCAATGGACTTGCCATGAATTTAAATGTATCAAGAAATCTGATATGAGTAATAGGAGATGTGTGAATTGTTTTTGTGAATGAAATGTATTTCTGATCTGTGTTAGGAATTGCTGAAATGTGTCCAGATGTCTTTGAAAGTTCATTAATAAATAGATGCGTATCATAATGAGCATTGTTATGAAGAAAGACAGGAATGAAAGAGGGGAGTTGATAATTAATATTACAACTTTGATGAGCTGGACCTCTATATTTACCAGTGAGATGACAATGATCTCTAACCTTTAGACCTTCACCAATTTTTTCCTCACAAATATGACAAACATTGTTTTTTCTAAATTCCCTTTTCTGTTCACTCGTCAAAGACATTGGTTTATTAGTTTCTCTCATTATCTTGGTTAATCGGACACAGTCTTTTTCTAGTCGTTTCACAAACTCCTCTGGGGTATTTGAGCCTCTATACTCCTCTAACTTGTTATATTTATCACCAACGGATGATTTGATATAATAACAAAAACCGCAAGGAGTATGTTTTTGATATTTATTTGTGTATGAATCTTTTGGATCTGGAGAAGCAGTATCTATTTTTTCTAGAATACTTTCAAAATCAGCATATATAACAAATGGATGTTTGATCTTTTTCTTTTCATCTTTGAATGTGATATTTGAGCCTTCTTTAGGCATATTGATTACCGTTGATTTATGTTCACCACAATAATTTGAATGTTTATCTAATCTTTCTTGTGTATGGAAGAAGTTAAGACAACGCAAACAAATATATATTTTATTTGTTCTTTTACATACTTGTGGTTTTATTAATTTAGCAATATCTTTAATGTATGTATAATGTGAATTTTCCTCTGAATTAAAATATAGAAGATTAATATGAGTTTGTTTACAATTGTCAGAAAGCTTTAAAACCTGAATGCTGTTTGTTTCTGTTAGACCATAAACATTAACTGATAAATTATTTATCTTTTCAAATTTAGGAATATCATTTAAAGCCATCGGAAACTTTAGATCTTTCGTATTTAATGTATTCTCATATTTTTTATAATGAGATACTCTTTCATCATGAAAATGTGGAGGATGTAAGTGTGCTAGAATAGACCAGAGAAAACATTTATTGTCTTTATTTTTGATATTGATAACTGCTTTTCTATTTTTGATAACACTGGGTAAATCAATGTAGGAAGAAGCTTTTAGAGGATCTGATTTAAGAATATGAATGTCTATGTAAATAATTTTTCCTATATTGAATCCACTTCCTACGATTGAATTATCCACATCTTGCTCTTGTTTAATAAGTTCATCATAGACTCCTGATGTTTTAAAATCTTGATATGAAGATATAAAGTGTGGCTCAGTTCTCATGTATGGTGTATCTATAACTCCTTCGTCCTTTGTCATTTCTAATTTTACTCCCATATAAAATTTAAGTGGTTTCATTTCTTTTAGTGTTTTTTCAATCAACGTTTGAACAACAGGTTTAACTCTTTCTACAGCATCAACTATAGACTCTGGTTCAGGAGGTTTGAAGTTAAAGACTCTTATTTTAATATGTTCTTTGAATGCGCCATCAGAGTTTTTAGTTGTGATAAAATTTGATAAATGTAGAATTGTTTTAAGATGTATTTCGAAGCCTTTCTTGAGGATATTTTTATTACATGCAGAACAGTGTTTTGTTTCCTTCTGAATAGGAGATAGTAGGTGAAGTAGATTAAATGTGTGTTTGTTAGTTTTAAGGTGTCTTTTGTATTGTTTATATTCTTGTTCACAAACATCGCAATACGTTGCTTTGATCATATTTATTTATATAGTAAAATTATACTTAAAACAAAGTGCCTTTTTTAGAGGCTTTTTAAAAGATGAAACTGTGCTTAAAGTAAACACCTTTGAGCTTTTCAACTCGTTTTATGTATATAACTTTACTTAAAGTAAAACACCTTTGAGTTTTTCAACTCGTTTTATGTATATAACTTTACTTAAAGTAAAATACCTTTGAGCTTTTCAACTCGTTTTATGTATATAACTTTACTTAAAGTAAAACACCTTTGAGCTTTTCAACTCGTTTTATGTATATAACTTTACTTAAAGTAAAACACCTTTGAGCTTTTCAACTCGTTTTATGTATATAACTTTACTTAAAGTAAAACACCTTTGAGCTTTTCAACTCGTTTTATGTATATAACTTTACTTAAAGTAAAACACCTTTGAGCTTTTCAACTCGTTTTATGCATATAACTTTACTTAAAGTAAAACACCTTTGAGCTTTTCAACTCGTTTTATGTATATAACTTTACTTAAAGTAAAACACCTTTATTTTTTTTTTTTTTTTTTTTTTTTTTTTTTTTTTTATTTTATTTTATTTTATTTTATTTTTTTTTTTTTTTTTGTATACAAGATCGAGGCTCGTGAAAGAGCTAACAATAATCACAAAAAAGACAAACCAACTCCTCTCTGGGGGAGCAAGGCCAGAGAGGAGTCGGTAGAAGACAGAAAGACCACCAACCTGCCTGCGGTGAGTGAGTGAAAGGCCCTCGGAGTTGACTACATCGCAGGAGATTCCAATGATTCTGAAAGCTTTGGCCTCAACAGCGTGAAGCCGAGCAAGGTGTGAGGCAGGAGCACCAGCCCAGAGGGGGGAACAGTATTCCATTGAGCTGCGGATGAAAGCCTTGTATGTGGTGAGGAGCTCAGGTGTGCCAAGGAAGGACTTCGCACGACGGAGGATGCCCAGTCGGCGACTGGCTTTGGAGGCGAGCTTGGAAATGGGGTTTTCCCAAGAAAGATCATGGCAGATAGTGAGACCCAAAAGCTTGAGCGACAGAACTTCTTGGAGAGGATTGTTGAGAAAGTAGATGGGAGGGTTGTCCAGTCGGTCCTTTCGGAGAGACATTGTAAGAGTGTGAGATTTGTCAGGATTGAAAGACATGTTCCACTTGTTTGACCAGTCTGTGATTTTGTCCAGGTCTGCAGAGAGTGAGGAGGCTGCAGACTGCCGATCTGAGGGATGAGGAATGGAGCGGCAGATAGTGGAGTCATCAGCAAAGAGATAGAGAGGATTTTCCAGAGAGTCGGAGAGGTCATTGATAAAGACCAGAAATAGCACAGGGCCCAGAAAGCCAGAAAATAGCACCTTTGAGCTTTTCAACACGTTTTATGTATATAACTTTACTTAAAGTAAAGCGTCTATGTATTAGCCAGAAAGTTTAGATACTCTAGTTCATCAATTTCAATTTCACTATCTGAGTCATCAATAAAGCTACTCTCATAACTATCATTTGAACACAAACTATTAGTATCATAACTATCTTCAGATCCTAGACTCTCAGTATAATAACTCTCAGAGTATTGACTGTTAATATCACTCATTTACATACCATTAAACTTCCATCAATATCTATATATTTTCTTTCATTAGAACTAATAACCACAATATTTTTTACATTAAATGTTATTTTCAAATAATCTCTAATAATCAGAGTACGGAATGATAGTTCACCACTAATATTCATATTATTAATTTCACCCACATCTTTGGGTCTATTAAAGAATATACAAATGTTTCCTCTAGAATCGTTGATGGTCTTATCATTCATTTTCAAAGCTTCTTTATCAATGACCTTTTCAAGCTTTGAGTAAATTGTTAGTAGTAGTGGAGAAACTTTTGTCAAATTTACTTTAATAGAGTTATTAATTAACATAGCTTGTCCTGTAAATTTAATAAAAGGACACAAGTTATTCTCCATTATGGGTTTAATCCAAAAATTTCCATATTTATCTTTGTTCAATTTAACATCTTTGACATATTTTTCTATATCTTCCACCGAAGTAGAGATTGATTGAAATTTGTCTTTTGTGTTTTGAAACATTGTATTTATTAGCTAATAAATTTGCGTTTAGTTTAAGTAAAGTTATATACATAAAACGAGTTGAAAAGCTCAAAGGTGTTTTACTTTAAGCACAGTTTCATCTTTAAAAAAGCCTCTAAAAAAGGCACTTTGTTTTAAGTATAATTTTACTATATAAATATGATAAATTCTGAAGGATATTTAGAATTTCCAGACTCTCCATATGATAAATTAGAGAATTGTCCGGCTTGTGGTAGAGTGGGGCTTAATACAGAATCAGAAGCATATAAACAATGTATTTTCTGTGATTATCTTCTAATTAATGATAATAAAAAATATAGAAAAATATATAACTCTTTTAAATTAGAACCAAAAATGAATTACTTTACAAGATTAATAAGAGAGATGAATGTTAAGTATTATGGGGATAATACACCATTTCTTACAAGGGAAGAGACTATTTGTATTGAGGAAATGTATAAGGGTTTAATGATATTTATTATTCAAAATAATTTTAATGGAAATGTTAATACAAGATACTATATAAACAAAATAATGGATTATTTTGAAATTAAACCTGAACTCAGGATAAAATATAGAGTTTCTCAAAAAACTCAAAAAAAGTTAGATGACTTGTTTTCCAAATATATAAATGAATGATTTTTTACCTGTTTGGGAAAATAAGATAAAATTTAATAACCATAAAAATCTTCCAAATTCATTGAGATGTCTAATAGTCGGTTCAAGCGGATGTGGAAAAACCTGTTTACTTTTAAAGATGCTCCTTAGTCCTAATTTTTTAGATTATGATAATTTAATAATTTTTACAAAGTCAAGTTTTCAACCTGAGTATCAACTACTCTCACAGGGTTTTAATGCGGGTCTTAAAAAGGAAGACATTATCGGTTTATTTAAACTTCAAAACAAACTAAATGATTATAATATTGATGATATAATACAATTATTTTGTGATACACAGAAATCAAAATCAAAACTAAAACCCATAACTTGTATTCTCAGTGATAATACGGATGATATACCTTCACCTCAAGATTTAGATAAATCAAAAAAGAACCTCGTTATCTTTGATGATTGTGTTAATGAGAGAAACCAAACAGTAATGGATAGCTACTATACAAGAGGGAGACATTCTTCTTGTAATTGTATTTATCTTAGTCAGTCATATTTTCAACTCCCTCGGCGCTCAATAAGAAACAATGCTAATACTTTTATTTTATTTAAGTTAAATTCAATAGATACAAATAATTTTTGGAGAGATAATTGTTCTACATTACGTAGTAAGAAGGAATTTGAAAATAATATGAAACACACGATCGGAAAATATAAATATATTGTTGTGAAACAAGATGAGATACTAAATGATATTTTTCAATAAATAAATACAGAAAATGAATACCGAAGAAAGAGTAAGAAAGTTTAAAGAACATCAAGAGTTGCTTTCAAAAGTTGTAAAGCAACAGGAAGACATAAAGAAGAAAAGGAGACAGAAACTAACTGGTGAAGAAGCCTTTGAAAGAAAACAAGAGAAATTTTTTAAACCACTTTTAAAAACTCAACAAACGATTTCACCTACAGTTCCCATGGTAGAATTTACTCCAAAAAAATTTCAAATGCTCAAAGATTTTAGTCAAATGACAGAGCAAGAACTTGGAGAATTAGAATATGATGATGAAGGATTATTTCGGCATCTTGAGAAGGTAAATAAACTTTCCAATTATATTGTAGAAGCTCTTCAAAACAATGAATATTTGAAGGGTTCAAAAACCAGAGCAGGTCTCATTCCAACAGAAGAACCAGCACAGTTCCATCTTGTGAAAGAAAAGTTATTGATATTTAATGATAAATTGGTGTTCTTAAGTTCTGACCAACCAAATGTTGAATTAACCCCAAGATTAATGTTTCTTCTAACAAAAGATGGACATTCTAATTCACCTTATTTTGATGAACCGCTTGAAATGGAAAGAGAGGAAGATAGAGAGTATATTGAGTTGCTAAACACACTTGATTATGGAGTTTCTGTTGCTGGTAAAAGTAAGAAGAATGAGAAGGAGAAACATATTATTGATGCTTTAAGTAAGCTTGGTTCGGGTGTTAGTTTTCTTCCAAATGACCCATCACAATTAGTTAATAGGTTATTATTGTTGTTAGGTAGTAAGAAGGCTGGAAACAACAATTGTTTTAATGAAGCATCCGCCATTTTAGATCAGTTGATGAATATGAAAATAATTAATAAATGTCAATACAAAGATATTTTATTAGATATTAAATAAGATGAGAAGCACAATTCTTAGTTTTAATTTCACAACGAGTGATTACACAGCTTCATTCCCTTACCCACTACAACTTGACCCCAAAAAAGAATATGAGGCTTCTTTGTTGTCAATGGAGACTTATAATACCTTGTTTAATATCACAGAGAAAAACAACAAGTTTAGTTATAATCCAGGAAGTGGATATAAAACTATAACCGTTTCACCCGGTGCTTACGAGATTTCTCAAATATCTTCAGAAGTCTCTCGCCTTATGAAAGAAAAAGGTGATGAACCAAAAAATATTGTAATAGATATTCAAAAACACACTTCAAAATCAACTATTAAACTTAAAAATAATTATAAAGTTGATTTCACCATTGAAAAATCGTTTACTATTGGGTTTCTCTTCAAAAAAGGTTGAAACTAACGGGACGTCTTACAGTGATAATGTCATTCAAATATCCTCCGGTATAAATTCAGTATTAATTCATTGTGATTTGATTGATGGTGCTTATAACGATGGAATAAGAACAAATACAATATTTTCATTCAGCGCATACTCAACCCCGATTGGTTATAAATTTAATATGGAACCAAAAAATCTTGTCTATTTACCTGTGTCAGGAAAAACCATATACAGAGTAAATTTTAGGATAACCGACCAAGATAATCGTATGATATCCTTTAATGATGAAATTATATCCATCAGAATTCACCTACGTGAAGTTTTTCAATAAATAAATAATGGTTATTGTGAGAAAACACGAGTTGGGAAAATATAAAATAATTACAGGGGATGGGATGTTCCTTTCACCATACTATAAGGGTGAAGGTATGTTTCTTGGGAGAGGATACTATAAACCAAAGAGACAACGGGGTGTGGGACATCAATTTAGAAATAAAGGAGATGGGATAATTGATACTCTAATGGGTATTGGTTCAACCATCCTTAAACATAAAGACCTAATTGGTTCAACTGCTTCTGCCGTGGGCTCAGTTGCGGGTGCTATAAAGAGTATAAAAGATGCTCAAAAGGAGTCTCATAAATTACAAGCAATCAAAGAAATTAAAAAAGGTAAAACTCAACTATCTTCACAAGAACGACAAAAAATCATTAAAATACTTGGGTCAGGGTTTCAACAATTTTAATGCTATATAAATACAAGTATGGAAGCGATTGATAGTATCTATGATTTGGATGATACGATTATCATTTCAAACTCCACTAAAAAGGAAGACTATTTTAAGGTAAATGCTATAACAGGAACAGACTGGAATTCAAACGGAACAAAAAGTTTTGAAATAAATAATCAACAAACTTACTTGAATATAGCTGATAGTTTCTTGCTGTGTAAATTTAAATTCACTAAGGCTGCGAATAATACTAATGCTACACTCGTAAATGATTTCTTCTGGAAAATGTTTGACAGTGTCCGCCTGTATATTGGAACACAAGAGGTTGAAGCGGTTGATTATGTCTCTGCTACATCTGAAATGATGAAATTTACACTATATTCGTTTAGTGATAGAATGGGTAAGGGAGCTGTTGAAGGTTTTATTCCTGATATGTCAACAGGAACAAACGCAGACCCTGGTTATAGTCAAAGGAAGTCAATGTATAATGATGACGCAAAAGCAGAGAATAGTTTTACGGTAGCAGTACCTCTGAAAGGTATATTTGGATTTTGTGATTATGATAAAGTTTTGTATGGGCTTAAAATTAGATTTCAACTACAAAGGAATGATAATGTAAATAGGTTGCTTTTTGGGGTTGAAAATGCTTTTGGCGACAATAATAAATTTGTTATTAATGATTTGTGTTGGTATATTAGTGAATATACTCCTAATCTTAAAACGGAAGAGATGTTAAATAGAAGACTTAACTCAAAGAAACCGCTAAATGTATCATACCTTAAAAGAAGATGTCAACACGTTAAACTGGAACACACTACCTACACTTGGAATTTGGGTGTTCTTGAAGGAAAGCCACGATACCTATGGCTCATTTTTAAGAAACCAGATGGAGAGGACGGTACTAATAAGAATAATGCCCTGAGTGATAATGCTAAGGTGAAACAACTTCGGGTTTCTCTTGATGGGACATTTTATCCGCGAGATAGATTGGAAATTGATTGGGAAAAAAATGATTATGCGGAAGCCTACAAGTCTTACCAAAAGGTGTGTGAAAGCAACGGTAATAATGAACCTATTTTGGATATGGTTGCGTTTCAAAAACTTTATACAATCTACACAATTGACCTGAGTTCTCAAAAGGAAACTATAAAGTCTAATAGAGTGGATACTTCTCTATACATTGAAAGAGGAGAGAATGAAGAAGTTGATGCTTATTGTTTGCTTTTGGAGGAAACAGAATTACAGATTAATACAGATAATGGTGTTATGATTAATATCACATAGGTTTTTTCTCATAAATAAATGGTAGGGGTATATGTTAATCAAATCAATCTTGATAAATTAACATCTTGTATTCAAAATCAAAAGCCTTGTATTATTAATGTTAATACATTTCAAAGAAAAGGAGCTGTAAGAATTGATGTTTTACTCACAAGAGAGCAGGTGAAAACACTAAATGATGTTGGATCACTTAAAATTAAAATGACAAAACCTATGTTAAAGAAATATTCAATAGACAAGTCAAGAGGAGGATTTCTCCCATTTCTAATTCCTTTATTTGCTGGTTTAAGTGCGGCGGGAGCATTGACTGGTGGTATTTCAGCAGCGATAAAAACTGCTAACGAAAGGAAGGCACAACTAAAAGCTCAAAAAGAATTGGAAAGACATAACAAGGAGTTGGAGAAACAAATTAGTGGAAGTGGTGTAATTGTAGATTTTGCTCAAAAACTTGAAAGTCTACCTGATAAAGCTAGATTGTTAGTTGGAGATATGCTTTCCTCTATCGCTCAAGCGGGTGTTAAACTAACTAAACGGGGTAATGGATTGTATCTTTCTCATAAATAAATGGATAAATGGTTTAAACAATTTGGAAAGAATACAACGTCAAATATAGAACTCGCTAAGTATTGTAAAACACTAAAAATTGATAATGTGGTTATTTGTATGAGAGATGAATTAATACATATAAATAAGAATACAAAGAATATTATTATGAATTTAGACACACAGAATGGTTCTCATTGGGTTTGTATTCATAATAGTCAGGATAAATATTATTTTGATAGTTATGGTATGCCACCACCTGTTGAAGTAATACAATTCTTACAGAATGGTGTTTATCAAACATTTCAAGTTCAAGAAATTAATTCTAAATGTTGTGGTCAATTATGTTTATATGTATTATTTAAACTCAACAATAATGAAAATTTTTATGATATCATTTTTAATCTAATATAAATGACTTATGTTGGAAAAGATGGTTCTATCTTTGGAAAATCCTCTCAGGATATTGATTTATCAAATTATTATACAAAGGCACAGGCTGAACGACAAAAATATAGTGTAAGTAAAAATATTAATATGAAGAATACTTATAAATTAATCAATTATCCAAACCCTACAGATGCGAATGACTTAATTAGATTAAGTGATTTATCACAATATATATTTTTAAAGAAAACAGCACGTTTTGTTAAACAAGTAAAATTTACAACCACAACACCTGGTTATACTGACCATACACCTTTCCTCATTGAATTTAACTACCTGCTTACAATTGAATTTTATAAAGAAGGACATTTAGTTAATATGCGAATTAATAAATGGGGGTATGATATGTCTGATTTAGGGTATAATTGGTCTTTTTCAATAAACATAGAAGACCTACATGATTTAAATCAGTCTCGTAAAGAAGAATATTATCCACTTGGTGAAGATAAGGATTTATGTGGAAGTACAATTAGCAAACAACAAATACGTGATTTTAAGAAAAGAAAAATATATGATAGTATAGCGATGGTTCGCATGACAAAGAAGGAAGGTAATGAGATAAGGATAGAAAGCCGAGGAATACAAACCGATTTGGTAGTGGGAAGATGGGGTGGTATTACCTGTCATAATATTAATCTCACATATATTTCTGATACATAAATGGCAGGAAGAAGACTACAAGAGAATTATAATTTTTGTATTCAAGGATACCTACAAGAAAAGGGTGCTCGGTATTACATACCTTATGATTTGGAGCATATACATGGGAATTTTGTCATTAAAAACTGGCCTTATACTGATATTGTTAAACCCACAAATAGAGACTTGTTTAAAATATTAAATAAAAATGAACTTCTCAAAGTTATGAAATATAAAACTCTTTTAGAAATCGTCAACAAATCTTATTGGTATCCTATTATGAGAAAAATAATTATAGATACAAGAATATCTCAAAATCCAGATGAGTATATGTATAATATTCTTTGGGGTTCAAACTCAAGGGTAGCAAGGGATGAGGAAGGAGTTGAAGAAGAGAAGGAGGAAGGAGTTGAAGAAGAGAAGGAGGAAAGAGAGAAGGAGGAGAAGGGGGAAAGGGAGAAGGAGGAGAGGGAGGAAAAGGAGAAGGAGGAGAAGGATGAAAGGGAGAAAAAGGAGAAGGAGGAGAGGGAGGAAAGGGAGAAAAAGGAGGAGGAGGAGAGGGAGGAAAAATATAAAAATATGACCATTCCTGAGATTAATGAAAGATTGAAGGTATTACGACAAATAAATAAATCTCAACGCACTGAAGAGGAAAATAAAGAATTAATGACTCTTCCGAACTTATTGGTTTTTAAATTTGCTATAATGAATTCAGAGCGCAGATATACAACATATAGTTGATGATGTTGGTGTTATTGACTTTAGTTAGTTTTATTTGTAAATAAATGGAGGAGAGAGTGAAGTCATTTCTAAGGATTCTTTATGTTTTAAAAATCAAGATAGAAATGTATATGTTGAAAACCAAAAAGGTTTTGGCACTATGTAGAACTTTTTCTCATAAATAAATATGAGTTATTGTCTCAAATGTAAAAAGAAAACTAAATCTAAAAATATCTCTTATGTTAAAGCTAAAAATAATAGAGTTTATCAAAAAGGAATATGTCAAGTGTGTGGTTCTAAAAAGTGTCAATTCATCTCTCCTAAAAGTGGAGGAGACATACAAAAGTTTTTGTCAGGTAGCAAATTTACAACAACTGGAATTCCAGGGGAATTACACCTTCCAGGGTATTCTTTCTGTGGCCCAGGAACAAACTTGGATAAAAGATTAGATGAGGCTGACAATCCTAAACCTTGGTCTAAACCTACAAATAGGGTTGATGAAGTGTGTATGAAGCATGATATTGCTTATGGGAAAACCACTACATTGACTGAAAAACATAAAGCCGACAGAGAAATGTTGTATAATTTGTCTTTGATACAAAATCCAACGTTGAGAGAGAAAGTTGATAGGTTTATTGTGAGAAATTTGATAAATGCTAAATTGAAACTTGGCCTTGGTTATTCACCCTCAAAAAACTATTAGGCTCTCATGATGTCATCAAGACTGAGGAGCTTTTGGCTGATGAATTACATAAACCTATAATCACAAAGTTTAAAAGAAGGAAAGTTTATTCTAAATACACCGACCACATATGGTCCGCTGATTTAATCGAACTAAAAAATGATAAGGGATACAAGTATGCTTTAACCGTTATTGATTTGAGGAGTAGATTTGCTTGGGTTGTTCCTTTGAAAAACAAGAGAGGTTATACTCTGAAGTTAGCCTTCCAACAGATATTTAATAAAAGTAAAAGAAAACCAAAGAAACTGTGGACCGATGAGGGAACAGAGTTCTATAACAAAATATTTATGAAATTTCTTAAGGGGGAGGGTATTAAATTATACAGCACCTTTAATGAAGGAAAAGCAGTTGTTATTGAGCGTTTTAATCGTACTTTAAAAGAGAAATTATATAAAAAATTCACACAACTCGGTTCCCAAAAATGGGTGTATTTTATTCAGGATATTGTAGATAATTACAATAATACAGTTCATTCATCAACAAAATCAAAACCATCAGAAACATTTACAAAATTAGAATATGAAAAGGAGATTAATTTGAGAAAGCCCAAGTTCAAAGTTGGTGATATTGTAAGAATATACAGATGGAAAAGTCATTTTGAGAAAGGTTATACAAAGAGATGGACTAATGAATTATTCAAAATCGTTGATGTAATGGATACTATGCCTTGGACTTACAAATTATATGATATGAATTGGGAAGAAATCTTGGGTTCATTTTACTCACAAGAATTACAAAAAACAAAACTGATAATTCATTAAACAACAACCATCCATACTTTCATCCACCCAGATTAGCTAATTTAATTAGTAGTAATAAAAAAAAAAAAAAAAAAAAAAAAAAAATCATAAGCCACACCCACACAGACCCCACCCACAAACCCCACCCACACAGACCCCACCCACACAGACCACACCCACACAGACCACACCCACACAGACCACACCCACACAGACCCCGCCCACACATAAGAAAGCATTGGGGGCTTTTGATGATAAGAGGTTTATTTTAGAAAATGGAATTGATCGTCTCCCTTATGGTTATATAAGTATATAAGATATATATATATATAAGTGATAAGTTAAAAAGGGGGGTTAGGGATTTTAACGGGCTACCGCCACCTTTTTTACTATTATATAAATGATAGAACCAAGTATCAACCAGACTAAAGAGTGGAGGTGTAATCAACCTTGGTATATAAATGGAAAACATAACGAATGTGAAAAATATCAGATTCAAGAGGTTGAGAGAATCACTGGTCAGAAGGTTCTCAAGACGGATAAACGTATTCATTTGTTAAGTGGGGTAATGGAGGGTGGGAAGAAAAATATATTAGAGTGGAGTGAGAACTTTAATGGTTATCAATCGGATAATAAATATTATAATTTTAAAATGGTATGTGGGAGAGGAGGAGGTCAAACAAGAACCCTCCGTGAAACATACCACTTTATACTTTCACAACAAAAGGTTAAGGAACCTGTATACTTTATAAATATACTTGATGGGGATGAGTTCTATAGGAGAATGGAACTCTTAAAAAAGTTAGAAAGAGATAATATATTTATAGGCTCATTAGCAGAGTGGTCTAAGGAACTACATTAAGGGGGTAGTGGGGGGAATAGGGTAAAATTTACATGGAAGTGAGAATGATCATAGGTTCATAAGGCTAGAAGGATTATAGGTTCATAAAGGAAGAAAATCATAGGTTCATAAGGCGAGAAGGATTATAGGTTCATAAGGTGAGAAGGATTATAGGTTCATAAGGCGAGAAGGATTATAGGTTCATAAGGCGAGAAGGATTATAGGTTCATAGAGGGAGAAATAGAGGTGTTTATGATTTTTGAAAAAGACAGGGGGGTAAATGACATTAGATAGGGATTTCCCATGTTAAACGGAGGTGTCCCAGAAGCAACATTTATCATCTACTCACTTGTGTTAGTGTTGAAAAACCACTTTTTGCACTTGTGTTAGTGTTGAAAAACCACTTTTCGCATTTGTGTTGGTGCAGGAAACCACTTTTGCACTTGTATTCGTGTGGAAAAAACACTTTTTGCACTTGTGATAGTGTTCAAAAACCACTTTTCGCACATGTGTTGGTGCAGGAAACCACTTTTGCACTTGTATTAGTGTGGAAAAAACACTTTTTGCACTTGTGATAGTGTTGAAAAACCACTTTTGGCACTTGTGTTAGTGTTGAAAAACCACTTTTCGCACTTGTGTTGGTGCAGGAAACCACTTTTGCACTTGTATTAATGTGGAAAAACTACTTTTCGCACTTGTGTTAGTGTTGAAAAACCACTTTTCGCACTTGTGTTAGTGTTGAAAAACCACTTTTCGCACTTGTGTTAGTGTTGAAAAACCACTTTTCGCACTTGTGTTGGTGCAGGAAACCACTTTTGCACTTGTATTAGTGTGGAAAAAACACTTTTTGCACTTGTGATAGTGTTGAAAAACCACTTTTCGCACTTGTGTTAGTGTTGAAAAACCACTTTTCGCACTGTGTTGGTGCAGGAAACCACATTTGCACTTGTATTAGTGTTGAAAAACCACTTTTCGCACTTGTGTTAGTGTTGAAAAACCACTTTTCGCACTTGTGTTGGTGCAAGAAACCACTTTTGAACTTGTATTCGTGTGGAAAAAACACTTTTTGCACTTGTGATAGTGTTCAAAAACCACTTTTCGCACTTGTGTTAGTGTTGAAAAACCACTTTTCGCACTTGTGTTGGTGCAGGATACCACTTTTGCACTTGTATTAGTGTGGAAAAACCACTTTTCGCACTTGTGTTAGTGTTGAAAAACCACTTTTCGCACTTGTGTTAGTGTTGAAAAACCACTTTTCGCACTTGTGTTAGTGTTGAAAAACCACTTTTCGCACTTGTGTTAGTGTTGAAAAACCACTTTTCGCACTTGTGTTAGTGTTGAAAAACCACTTTTCGCACTTGTGTTAGTGTTGAAAAACCACTTTTCGCACTTGTATTGGTGCAGGAAACCACTTTTGCACTTGTATTAGTGTGGAAAAAACACTTTTTGCACTTGTGATAGTGTTGAAAAACCACTTTTCGCACTTGTGTTAGTGTTGAAAAACTACTTTTTGCACTTGTGTTGGTGCAGGAAACCACTTTTGCACTTGTATTAGTGTGGAAAAACCACTTTTCACACTTGTGTTAGTGTTGAAAAACCACTTTTCGCACTTGTGTTGGTGCAGGAAACCACTTTTGCACTTGTATTAGTGTGGAAAAAACACTTTTCGCACTTGTGTTAGTGTTGAAAAACCACTTTTCGCATTTGTGTTAGTGGTGAAAAACCACTTTTCGCACTTGTGTTGGTGCAGGAAACCACTTTTGCACTTGTGTTAGTGTGGAAAAACCACTTTTCGCACTTGTGTTAGTGTTGAAAAACCACTTTTCGCACTTGTGTTAGTGTTGAAAAACCACTTTTCACACATGTGTTGGTGCAGGAAACCACTTTTGCACTTGTATTAGTGTGGAAAAAACACTTTTTGCACTTGTGATAGTGTTGAAAAACCACTTTTGGCACTTGTGTTAGTGTTGAAAAACCACTTTTCGCACTTGTGTTGGTGCAGGAACCCACTTTTGCACTTGTATTAGTGTGGAAAAAACACTTTTTGCACTTGTGATAGTGTTGAAAAACCACTTTTGGCACTTGTATTAGTGTTGAAAAACCACTTTTCGCATTTGTGTTAGTGTTGAAAAACCACTTTTCGCACTTGTGTTGGTGCAAGAAACCACTTTTGCACTTGTATTAGTGTGGAAAAAACACTTTTTGCACTTGTGATAGTGTTCAAAAACCACTTTTCGCACTTGTGTTAGTGTTGAAAAACCACTTTTCGCACTTGTTGGTGCAGGATACCACTTTTGCACTTGTATTAGTGTGGAAAAACCACTTTTCGCACTTGTGTTAGTGTTGAAAAACCACTTTTCGCACTTGTGTTAGTGTTGAAAAACCACTTTTCGCACTTGTGTTAGTGTTGAAAAACCACTTTTCGCACTTGTGTTAGTGTTGAAAAACCACTTTTCGCACTTGTATTGGTGCAGGAAACCACTTTTGCACTTGTATTAGTGTGGAAAAAACACTTTTTGCACTTGTGATAGTGTTGAAAAACCACTTTTCGCACTTGTGTTAGTGTTGAAAAACTACTTTTCGCACTTGTGTTGGTGCAGGAAACCACTTTTGCACTTGTATTAGTGTGGAAAAACCACTTTTCACACTTGTGTTAGTGTTGAAAAACCACTTTTCGCACTTGTGTTAGTGTTGAAAAACCACTTTTCGCACTTGTTTTGGTGCAGGAAACCACTTTTGCACTTGTATTCGTGTGGAAAAAACACTTTTTGCACTTGTGATAGTGTTCAAAAACCACTTTTCGCACTTGTGTTAGTGTTGAAAAACCACTTTTCGCACTTGTGTTGGTGCAGGAAACAACTTTTGCACTTGTATTCGTGTGGAAAAACCACTTTTCGCACTTGTGTTAGTGTTGAAAAACCACTTTTCGCACTTGTGTTGGTGTTGCAAAACCACTTTTCGCACTTGTGATAGTGATGAAAAACCACTTTTCGCACTTGTGTTAGTGTTGAAAAACCACTTTTCGCACTTGTGTTGGTGCAGGAAACAACTTTTGCACTTGTATTAGTGTGGAAAAACCACTTTTCACACTTGTGTTAGTGTTGAAAAACCACTTTTCGCACTTGTGTTAGTGTTGAAAAACCACATTTCGCACTTGTGTTAGTGTTGAAAAACCACTTTTGCACTTGTATTAGTGTGTAAAAAACACTTTTTGCACTTGTGATAGTGTTGAAAAACCACTTTTCGCACTTGTGTTAGTGTTGAAAAACCACTTTTCGCACTTGTGTTGGTGCAGGAAACCACTTTTGCACTTGTATTAGTGTGGAAAAACCACTTTTCGCACTTGTGTTAGTGTTGAAAAACCACTTTTCGCACATGTGTTGGTGCAGGAAACCACTTTTGCACTTGTATTAGTGTGGAAAAACCACTTTTGGCACTTGTGTTAGTGTTGAAAAACCACTTTTCGCACTTGTGTTAGTGTTGAAAAACCACTTTTCGCACTTGTATTGGTGCAGGAAACCACTTTTGCACTTGTATTAGTGTGGAAAAAACACTTTTTGCACTTGTGATAGTGTTGAAAAACCACTTTTCGCACTTGTGTTAGTGTTGAAAAACTACTTTTCGCACTTGTGTTGGTGCAGGAAACCACTTTTGCACTTGTATTAGTGTGGAAAAACCACTTTTCACACTTGTGTTAGTGTTGAAAAACCACTTTTCGCACTTGTGTTAGTGTTGAAAAACCACTTTTCGCACTTGTGTTGGTGCAGGAAACCACTTTTGCACTTGTATTCGTGTGGAAAAAACACTTTTTGCACTTGTGATAGTGTTCAAAAACCACTTTTCGCACTTGTGTTAGTGTTGAAAAACCACTTTTCGCACTTGTGTTGGTGCAGGAAACAACTTTTGCACTTGTATTCGTGTGGAAAAACCACTTTTCGCACTTGTGTTAGTGTTGAAAAACCACTTTTCGCACTTGTGTTGGTGTTGCAAAACCACTTTTCGCACTTGTGATAGTGATGAAAAACCACTTTTCGCACTTGTGTTAGTGTTGAAAAACCACTTTTCGCACTTGTGTTGGTGCAGGAAACAACTTTTGCACTTGTATTAGTGTGGAAAAACCACTTTTCACACTTGTGTTAGTGTTGAAAAACCACTTTTCGCACTTGTGTTAGTGTTGAAAAACCACATTTCGCACTTGTGTTAGTGTTGAAAAACCACTTTTGCACTTGTATTAGTGTGTAAAAAACACTTTTTGCACTTGTGATAGTGTTGAAAAACCACTTTTCGCACTTGTGTTAGTGTTGAAAAACCACTTTTCGCACTTGTGTTGGTGCAGGAAACCACTTTTGCACTTGTATTAGTGTGGAAATACCACTTTTCGCACTTGTGTTAGTGTTGAAAAACCACTTTTCGCACTTGTGTTAGTGTTGAAAAACCACTTTTCGCACATGTGTTGGTGCAGGAAACCACTTTTGCACTTGTATTAGTGTGGAAAAAACACTTTTTGCACTTGTGATAGTGTTGAAAAACCACTTTTGGCACTTGTGTTAGTGTTGAAAAACCACTTTTCGCACTTGTGTTGGTGCAGGAAACCACTTTTGCACTTGTATTAATGTGGAAAAACCACTTTTCGCACTTGTGTTAGTGTTGAAAAACCACTTTTCGCACTTGTGTTAGTGTTGAAAAACAACTTTTCGCACTTGTGTTAGTGTTGAAAAACCACTTTTCGCACTTGTGTTGGTGCAGGAAACCACTTTTGCACTTGTATTAGTGTGGAAAAAACACTTTTTGCACTTGTGATAGTGTTGAAAAACCACTTTTCGCACTTGTGTTAGTGTTGAAAAACCACTTTTCGCACTTGTGTTGGTGCAGGAAACCACATTTGCACTTGTATTAGTGTTGAAAAACCACTTTTCGCACTTGTGTTGGTGCAGGAAACCACTTTTGCACTTGTATTAGTGTGGAAAAAACACTTTTTGCACTTGTGATAGTGTTGAAAAACCACTTTTGGCACTTGTGTTAGTGTTGAAAAACCACTTTTCGCACTTGTGTTGGTGCAGGAAACCACTTTTGCACTTGTATTAATGTGGAAAAACCACTTTTCGCACTTGTGTTAGTGTTGAAAAACCACTTTTCGCACTTGTGTTAGTGTTGAAAAACCACTTTTCGCACTTGTGTTAGTGTTGAAAAACCACTTTTCGCACTTGTGTTAGTGTTGAAAAACCACTTTTCGCAATTGTGTTGGTGCAGGAAACCACTTTTGCACTTGTATTAGTGTGGAAAAAACACTTTTTGCACTTGTGATAGTGTTGAAAAACCACTTTTCGCACTTGTGTTAGTGTTGAAAAACCACTTTTCGCACTGTGTTGGTGCAGGAAACCACATTTGCACTTGTATTAGTGTTGAAAAACCACTTTTCGCACTTGTGTTAGTGTTGAAAAACCACTTTTCGCACTTGTGTTGGTGCAAGAAACCACTTTTGCACTTGTATTAGTGTGGAAAAAACACTTTTTGCACTTGTGATAGTGTTCAAAAACCACTTTTCGCACTTGTGTTAGTGTTGAAAAACCACTTTTCGCACTTGTGTTGGTGCAGGATACCACTTTTGCACTTGTATTAGTGTGGAAAAACCACTTTTCGCACTTGTGTTAGTGTTGAAAAACCACTTTTCGCACTTGTGTTAGTGTTGAAAAACCACTTTTCGCACTTGTGTTAGTGTTGAAAAACCACTTTTCGCACTTGTGTTAGTGTTGAAAAACTACTTTTCGCACTTGTGTTAGTGTTGAAAAACCACTTTTCGCACTTGTATTGGTGCAGGAAACCACTTTTGCGCTTGTATTAGTGTGGAAAAAACACTTTTTGCACTTGTGATAGTGTTGAAAAACCACTTTTCGCACTTGTGTTAGTGTTGAAAAACTACTTTTTGCACTTGTGTTGGTGCAGGAAACCACTTTTGCACTTGTATTAGTGTGGAAAAACCACTTTTCACACTTGTGTTAGTGTTGAAAAACCACTTTTCGCACTTGTGTTAGTGTTGAAAAACCACTTTTCGCACTTGTTTTGGTGCAGGAAACCACTTTTGCACTTGTATTAGTGTGGAAAAAACACTTTTCGCACTTGTGTTAGTGTTGAAAAACCACTTTTCGCACTTGTGTTAGTGTTGAAAAACCACTTTTCGCACTTGTGTTGGTGCAGGAAACCACTTTTGCACTTGTATTAGTGTGGAAAAACCACTTTTCGCACTTGTGTTAGTGTTGAAAAACCACTTTTCGCACTTGTGTTAGTGTTGAAAAACCACTTTTCACACATGTGTTGGTGCAGGAAACCACTTTTGCACTTGTATTAGTGTGGAAAAAACACTTTTTGCACTTGTGATAGTGTTGAAAAACCACTTTTGGCACTTGTGTTAGTGTTGAAAAACCACTTTTCGCACTTGTGTTGGTGCAGGAAACCACATTTGCACTTGTATTAGTGTTGAAAAACCACTTTTCGCACTTGTGTTAGTGTTGAAAAACCACTTTTCGCACTTGTGTTGGTGCAAGAAACCACCTTTCGCACTTGTTGGTGCAGGATACCACTTTTGCACTTGTATTAGTGTGGAAAAACCACTTTTCGCACTTGTGTTAGTGTTGAAAAACCACTTTTCGCACTTGTGTTAGTGTTGAAAAACCACTTTTCGCACTTGTGTTAGTGTTGAAAAACCACTTTTCGCACTTGTGTTAGTGTTGAAAAACCACTTTTCGCACTTGTATTGGTGCAGGAAACCACTTTTGCACTTGTATTAGTGTGGAAAAAACACTTTTTGCACTTGTGATAGTGTTCAAAAACCACTTTTCGCACTTGTGTTAGTGTTGAAAAACCACTTTTCGCACTTGTGTTGGTGCAGGAAACAACTTTTGCACTTGTATTCGTGTGGAAAAACCACTTTTCGCACTTGTGATAGTGTTGAAAAACCACTTTTCGCACTTGTGTTGGTGTTGCAAAACCACTTTTCGCACTTGTGATAGTGATGAAAAACCACTTTTCGCACTTGTGTTAGTGTTGAAAAACCACTTTTCGCACTTGTGTTGGTGCAGGAAACAACTTTTGCACTTGTATTAGTGTGGAAAAACCACTTTTCGCTTTTGGTTTAGTGTTGAAAAACCACTTTTCGCACTTGTGTTAGTGTTGAAAAACCACATTTCGCACTTGTGTTAGTGTTGAAAAACCACTTTTGCACTTGTATTAGTGTGTAAAAAACACTTTTTGCACTTGTGATAGTGTTGAAAAACCACTTTTCGCACTTGTGTTAGTGTTGAAAAACCACTTTTCGCACTTGTGTTGGTGCAGGAAACCACTTTTGCACTTGTATTAGTGTGGAAATACCACTTTTTGCACTTGTGTTAGTGTTGAAAAACCACTTTTCGCACTTGTGTTAGTGTTGAAAAACCACTTTTCGCACATGTGTTGGTGCAGGAAACCACTTTTGCACTTGTATTAGTGTGGAAAAAACACTTTTTGCACTTGTGATAGTGTTGAAAAACCACTTTTGGCACTTGTGTTAGTGTTGAAAAACCACTTTTCGCACTTGTGTTGGTGCAGGAAACCACTTTTGCACTTGTATTAATGTGGAAAAACCACTTTTCGCACTTGTGTTAGTGTTGAAAAACCACTTTTCGCACTTGTGTTAGTGTTGAAAAACCACTTTTCGCACTTGTGTTAGTGTTGAAAAACCACTTTTCGCACTTGTGTTGGTGCAGGAAACCACTTTTGCACTTGTATTAGTGTGGAAAAAACACTTTTTGCACTTGTGATAGTGTTGAAAAACCACTTTTCGCACTTGTGTTAGTGTTGAAAAACCACTTTTCGCACTTGTGTTGGTGCAGGAAACCACATTTGCACTTGTATTAGTGTTGAAAAACCACTTTTCGCACTTGTGTTAGTGTTGAAAAACCACTTTTCGCACTTGTGTTAGTGTTGAAAAACCACTTTTCGCACTTGTGTTGGTGCAGGAAACCACTTTTGCACTTGTATTAGTGTGGAAAAAACACTTTTTGCACTTGTGATAGTGTTGAAAAACCACTTTTCGCACTTGTGTTAGTGTTGAAAAACCACTTTTCGCACTTGTGTTGGTGCAGGAAACCACATTTGCACTTGTATTAGTGTTGAAAAACCACTTTTCGCACTTGTGTTGGTGCAAGAAACCACTTTTGCACTTGTATTAGTGTGGAAAAAACACTTTTTGCACTTGTGATAGTGTTCAAAAACCACTTTTCGCACTTGTGTTAGTGTTGAAAAACCACTTTTCGCACTTGTGTTGGTGCAGGATACCACTTTTGCACTTGTATTAGTGTGGAAAAACCACTTTTCGCACTTGTGTTAGTGTTGAAAAACCACTTTTCGCACTTGTATTAGTGTGGAAAAAACACTTTTCGCACTTGTGTTAGTGTTGAAAAACCACTTTTCGCACTTGTGTTAGTGTTGAAAAACCACTTTTCGCACTTGTGTTGGTGCAGGAAACCACTTTTGCACTTGTATTAGTGTGGAAAAAACACTTTTTGCACTTGTGATAGTGTTGAAAAACCACTTTTCGCACTTGTGTTAGTGTTGAAAAACCACTTTTCGCACTTGTGTTGGTGCAGGAAACCACTTTTGCACTTGTATTCGTGTGGAAAAAACACTTTTTGCACTTGTGATAGTGTTCAAAAACCACTTTTCGCACTTGTGTTAGTGTTGAAAAACCACTTTTCGCACTTGTGTTGGTGCAGGAAACAACTTTTGCACTTGTATTCGTGTGGAAAAACCACTTTTCGCACTTGTGTTAGTGTTGAAAAACCACTTTTCGCACTTGTGTTGGTGTTGCAAAACCACTTTTCGCACTTGTGATAGTGATGAAAAACCACTTTTCGCACTTGTGTTAGTGTTGAAAAACCACTTTTCGCACTTGTGTTGGTGCAGGAAACAACTTTTGCACTTGTATTAGTGTGGAAAAACCACTTTTCGCACTTGTGTTAGTGTTGAAAAGCCACTTTTCGCACTTGTGTTAGTGTTGAAAAACCACATTTCGCACTTGTGTTGGTGCAGGAAACCACTTTTGCACTTGTATTAGTGTGTAAAAAACACTTTTTGCACTTGTGATAGTGTTGAAAAACCACTTTTCGCACTTGTGTTAGTGTTGAAAAACCACTTTTCGCACTTGTGTTGGTGCAGGAAACCACTTTTGCACTTGTATTAGTGTGGAAAAACCACTTTTCGCACTTGTGTTAGTGTTGAAAAACCACTTTTCGCACTTGTGTTGGTGCAGGAAACCACATTTGCACTTGTATTAGTGTTGAAAAACCACTTTTCGCACTTGTGTTAGTGTTGAAAAACCACTTTTCGCACTTGTGTTGGTGCAAGAAACCACTTTTGCACTTGTATTAGTGTGGAAAAAACACTTTTTGCACTTGTGATAGTGTTCAAAAACCACTTTTCGCACTTGTATTAGTGTTGAAAAACCACTTTTCGCACTTGTGTTGGTGCAGGATACCACTTTTGCACTTGTATTAGTGAGGAAAAACCACTTTTCGCACTTGTGTTAGTGTTGAAAAACCACTTTTCGCACTTGTGTTAGTGTTGAAAAACCACTTTTTGCACTTGTGTTAGTGTTGAAAAACCACTTTTTGCACTTGTGTTAGTGTTGAAAAACCACTTTTCGCACTTGTGTTAGTGTTGAAAAACCACTTTTCGCACTTGTATTGGTGCAGGAAACCACTTTTGCACTTGTATTAGTGTGGAAAAACCACTTTTCACACTTGTGTTAGTGTTGAAAAACCACTTTTCGCACTTGTGTTAGTGTTGAAAAACCACTTTTCGCACTTGTGTTGGTGTTGAAAAACCACTTTTCGCACTTGTGTTGTTGCAGGAAACCACTTTTGCACTTGTATTAGTGTGGAAAAAACACTTTTTGCACTTGTGTTAGTGTTGAAAAACCACATTTCGCACTTGTGTTAGTGTTGAAAAACCACTTTTGCACTTGTATTAGTGTGTAAAAAACACTTTTTGCACTTGTGATAGTGTTGAAAAACCACTTTTCGCACTTGTGTTAGTGTTGAAAAACCACTTTTCGCACTTGTGTTGGTGCAGGAAACCACTTTTGCACTTGTATTAGTGTGGAAATACCACTTTTCGCACTTGTGTTAGTGTTGAAAAACCACTTTTCGCACTTGTGTTAGTGTTGAAAAACCACTTTTCGCACATGTGTTGGTGCAGGAAACCACTTTTGCACTTGTATTAATGTGGAAAAACCACTTTTCGCACTTGTGTTAGTGTTGAAAAACCACTTTTCGCACTTGTGTTAGTGTTGAAAAACAACTTTTCGCACTTGTGTTAGTGTTGAAAAACCACTTTTCGCACTTGTGTTGGTGCAGGAAACCACTTTTGCACTTGTATTAGTGTGGAAAAAACACTTTTTGCACTTGTGATAGTGTTGAAAAACCACTTTTCGCACTTGTGTTAGTGTTGAAAAACCACTTTTCGCACTTGTGTTGGTGCAGGAAACCACATTTGCACTTGTATTAGTGTTGAAAAACCACTTTTCGCACTTGTGTTGGTGCAGGAAACCACTTTTGCACTTGTATTAGTGTGGAAAAAACACTTTTTGCACTTGTGATAGTGTTGAAAAACCACTTTTGGCACTTGTGTTAGTGTTGAAAAACCACTTTTCGCACTTGTGTTGGTGCAGGAAACCACTTTTGCACTTGTATTAATGTGGAAAAACCACTTTTCGCACTTGTGTTAGTGTTGAAAAACCACTTTTCGCACTTGTGTTAGTGTTGAAAAACCACTTTTCGCACTTGTGTTAGTGTTGAAAAACCACTTTTCGCACTTGTGTTAGTGTTGAAAAACCACTTTTCGCAATTGTGTTGGTGCAGGAAACCACTTTTGCACTTGTATTAGTGTGGAAAAAACACTTTTTGCACTTGTGATAGTGTTGAAAAACCACTTTTCGCACTTGTGTTAGTGTTGAAAAACCACTTTTCGCACTGTGTTGGTGCAGGAAACCACATTTGCACTTGTATTAGTGTTGAAAAACCACTTTTCGCACTTGTGTTAGTGTTGAAAAACCACTTTTCGCACTTGTGTTGGTGCAAGAAACCACTTTTGCACTTGTATTAGTGTGGAAAAAACACTTTTTGCACTTGTGATAGTGTTCAAAAACCACTTTTCGCACTTGTGTTAGTGTTGAAAAACCACTTTTCGCACTTGTGTTGGTGCAGGATACCACTTTTGCACTTGTATTAGTGTGGAAAAACCACTTTTCGCACTTGTGTTAGTGTTGAAAAACCACTTTTCGCACTTGTGTTAGTGTTGAAAAACCACTTTTCGCACTTGTGTTAGTGTTGAAAAACCACTTTTCGCACTTGTGTTAGTGTTGAAAAACTACTTTTCGCACTTGTGTTAGTGTTGAAAAACCACTTTTCGCACTTGTATTGGTGCAGGAAACCACTTTTGCGCTTGTATTAGTGTGGAAAAAACACTTTTTGCACTTGTGATAGTGTTGAAAAACCACTTTTCGCACTTGTGTTAGTGTTGAAAAACTACTTTTTGCACTTGTGTTGGTGCAGGAAACCACTTTTGCACTTGTATTAGTGTGGAAAAACCACTTTTCACACTTGTGTTAGTGTTGAAAAACCACTTTTCGCACTTGTGTTAGTGTTGAAAAACCACTTTTCGCACTTGTTTTGGTGCAGGAAACCACTTTTGCACTTGTATTAGTGTGGAAAAAACACTTTTCGCACTTGTGTTAGTGTTGAAAAACCACTTTTCGCACTTGTGTTAGTGTTGAAAAACCACTTTTCGCACTTGTGTTGGTGCAGGAAACCACTTTTGCACTTGTATTAGTGTGGAAAAACCACTTTTCGCACTTGTGTTAGTGTTGAAAAACCACTTTTCGCACTTGTGTTAGTGTTGAAAAACCACTTTTCACACATGTGTTGGTGCAGGAAACCACTTTTGCACTTGTATTAGTGTGGAAAAAACACTTTTTGCACTTGTGATAGTGTTGAAAAACCACTTTTGGCACTTGTGTTAGTGTTGAAAAACCATTTTTCGCACTTGTGTTGGTGCAGGAAACCACATTTGCACTTGTATTAGTGTTGAAAAACCACTTTTCGCACTTGTGTTAGTGTTGAAAAACCACTTTTCGCACTTGTGTTGGTGCAAGAAACCACCTTTCGCACTTGTTGGTGCAGGATACCACTTTTGCACTTGTATTAGTGTGGAAAAACCACTTTTCGCACTTGTGTTAGTGTTGAAAAACCACTTTTCGCACTTGTGTTAGTGTTGAAAAACCACTTTTCGCACTTGTGTTAGTGTTGAAAAACCACTTTTCGCACTTGTGTTAGTGTTGAAAAACCACTTTTCGCACTTGTATTGGTGCAGGAAACCACTTTTGCACTTGTATTAGTGTGGAAAAAACACTTTTTGCACTTGTGATAGTGTTCAAAAACCACTTTTCGCACTTGTGTTAGTGTTGAAAAACCACTTTTCGCACTTGTGTTGGTGCAGGAAACAACTTTTGCACTTGTATTCGTGTGGAAAAACCACTTTTCGCACTTGTGATAGTGTTGAAAAACCACTTTTCGCACTTGTGTTGGTGTTGCAAAACCACTTTTCGCACTTGTGATAGTGATGAAAAACCACTTTTCGCACTTGTGTTAGTGTTGAAAAACCACTTTTCGCACTTGTGTTGGTGCAGGAAACAACTTTTGCACTTGTATTAGTGTGGAAAAACCACTTTTCGCTTTTGGTTTAGTGTTGAAAAACCACTTTTCGCACTTGTGTTAGTGTTGAAAAACCACTTTTCGCACTTGTGTTGGTGCAGGAAACAACTTTTGCACTTGTATTAGTGTGGAAAAACCACTTTTCGCTTTTGGTTTAGTGTTGAAAAACCACTTTTCGCACTTGTGTTAGTGTTGAAAAGCCACTTTTCGCACTTGTGTTAGTGTTGAAAAACCACATTTCGCACTTGTGTTGGTGCAGGAAACCACTTTTGCACTTGTATTAGTGTGTAAAAAACACTTTTTGCACTTGTGATAGTGTTGAAAAACCACTTTTCGCACTTGTGTTAGTGTTGAAAAACCACTTTTCGCACTTGTGTTGGTGCAGGAAACCACTTTTGCACTTGTATTAGTGTGGAAAAACCACTTTTCGCACTTGTGTTAGTGTTGAAAAACCACTTTTCGCACTTGTGTTGGTGCAGGAAACCACATTTGCACTTGTATTAGTGTTGAAAAACCACTTTTCGCACTTGTGTTAGTGTTGAAAAACCACTTTTCGCACTTGTGTTGGTGCAAGAAACCACTTTTGCACTTGTATTAGTGTGGAAAAAACACTTTTTGCACTTGTGATAGTGTTCAAAAACCACTTTTCGCACTTGTATTAGTGTTGAAAAACCACTTTTCGCACTTGTGTTGGTGCAGGATACCACTTTTGCACTTGTATTAGTGTGGAAAAACCACTTTTCGCACTTGTGTTAGTGTTGAAAAACCACTTTTCGCACTTGTGTTAGTGTTGAAAAACCACTTTTTGCACTTGTGTTAGTGTTGAAAAACCACTTTTTGCACTTGTGTTAGTGTTGAAAAACCACTTTTCGCACTTGTGTTAGTGTTGAAAAACCACTTTTCGCACTTGTATTGGTGCAGGAAACCACTTTTGCACTTGTATTAGTGTGGAAAAACCACTTTTCACACTTGTGTTAGTGTTGAAAAACCACTTTTCGCACTTGTGTTAGTGTTGAAAAACCACTTTTCGCACTTGTGTTGGTGTTGAAAAACCACTTTTCGCACTTGTGTTGTTGCAGGAAACCACTTTTGCACTTGTATTAGTGTGGAAAAAACACTTTTTGCACTTGTGTTAGTGTTGAAAAACCACATTTCGCACTTGTGTTAGTGTTGAAAAACCACTTTTGCACTTGTATTAGTGTGTAAAAAACACTTTTTGCACTTGTGATAGTGTTGAAAAACCACTTTTCGCACTTGTGTTAGTGTTGAAAAACCACTTTTCGCACTTGTGTTGGTGCAGGAAACCACTTTTGCACTTGTATTAGTGTGGAAATACCACTTTTCGCACTTGTGTTAGTGTTGAAAAACCACTTTTCGCACTTGTGTTAGTGTTGAAAAACCACTTTTCGCACATGTGTTGGTGCAGGAAACCACTTTTGCACTTGTATTAATGTGGAAAAACCACTTTTCGCACTTGTGTTAGTGTTGAAAAACCACTTTTCGCACTTGTGTTAGTGTTGAAAAACAACTTTTCGCACTTGTGTTAGTGTTGAAAAACCACTTTTCGCACTTGTGTTGGTGCAGGAAACCACTTTTGCACTTGTATTAGTGTGGAAAAAACACTTTTTGCACTTGTGATAGTGTTGAAAAACCACTTTTCGCACTTGTGTTAGTGTTGAAAAACCACTTTTCGCACTTGTGTTGGTGCAGGAAACCACATTTGCACTTGTATTAGTGTTGAAAAACCACTTTTCGCACTTGTGTTGGTGCAGGAAACCACTTTTGCACTTGTATTAGTGTGGAAAAAACACTTTTTGCACTTGTGATAGTGTTGAAAAACCACTTTTGGCACTTGTGTTAGTGTTGAAAAACCACTTTTCGCACTTGTGTTGGTGCAGGAAACCACTTTTGCACTTGTATTAATGTGGAAAAACCACTTTTCGCACTTGTGTTAGTGTTGAAAAACCACTTTTCGCACTTGTGTTAGTGTTGAAAAACCACTTTTCGCACTTGTGTTAGTGTTGAAAAACCACTTTTCGCACTTGTGTTAGTGTTGAAAAACCACTTTTCGCAATTGTGTTGGTGCAGGAAACCACTTTTGCACTTGTATTAGTGTGGAAAAAACACTTTTTGCACTTGTGATAGTGTTGAAAAACCACTTTTCGCACTTGTGTTAGTGTTGAAAAACCACTTTTCGCACTGTGTTGGTGCAGGAAACCACATTTGCACTTGTATTAGTGTTGAAAAACCACTTTTCGCACTTGTGTTAGTGTTGAAAAACCACTTTTCGCACTTGTGTTGGTGCAAGAAACCACTTTTGCACTTGTATTAGTGTGGAAAAAACACTTTTTGCACTTGTGATAGTGTTCAAAAACCACTTTTCGCACTTGTGTTAGTGTTGAAAAACCACTTTTCGCACTTGTGTTGGTGCAGGATACCACTTTTGCACTTGTATTAGTGTGGAAAAACCACTTTTCGCACTTGTGTTAGTGTTGAAAAACCACTTTTCGCACTTGTGTTAGTGTTGAAAAACCACTTTTCGCACTTGTGTTAGTGTTGAAAAACCACTTTTCGCACTTGTGTTAGTGTTGAAAAACTACTTTTCGCACTTGTGTTAGTGTTGAAAAACCACTTTTCGCACTTGTATTGGTGCAGGAAACCACTTTTGCGCTTGTATTAGTGTGGAAAAAACACTTTTTGCACTTGTGATAGTGTTGAAAAACCACTTTTCGCACTTGTGTTAGTGTTGAAAAACTACTTTTTGCACTTGTGTTGGTGCAGGAAACCACTTTTGCACTTGTATTAGTGTGGAAAAACCACTTTTCACACTTGTGTTAGTGTTGAAAAACCACTTTTCGCACTTGTGTTAGTGTTGAAAAACCACTTTTCGCACTTGTTTTGGTGCAGGAAACCACTTTTGCACTTGTATTAGTGTGGAAAAAACACTTTTCGCACTTGTGTTAGTGTTGAAAAACCACTTTTCGCACTTGTGTTAGTGTTGAAAAACCACTTTTCGCACTTGTGTTGGTGCAGGAAACCACTTTTGCACTTGTATTAGTGTGGAAAAACCACTTTTCGCACTTGTGTTAGTGTTGAAAAACCACTTTTCGCACTTGTGTTAGTGTTGAAAAACCACTTTTCACACATGTGTTGGTGCAGGAAACCACTTTTGCACTTGTATTAGTGTGGAAAAAACACTTTTTGCACTTGTGATAGTGTTGAAAAACCACTTTTGGCACTTGTGTTAGTGTTGAAAAACCACTTTTCGCACTTGTGTTGGTGCAGGAAACCACATTTGCACTTGTATTAGTGTTGAAAAACCACTTTTCGCACTTGTGTTAGTGTTGAAAAACCACTTTTCGCACTTGTGTTGGTGCAAGAAACCACCTTTCGCACTTGTTGGTGCAGGATACCACTTTTGCACTTGTATTAGTGTGGAAAAACCACTTTTCGCACTTGTGTTAGTGTTGAAAAACCACTTTTCGCACTTGTGTTAGTGTTGAAAAACCACTTTTCGCACTTGTGTTAGTGTTGAAAAACCACTTTTCGCACTTGTGTTAGTGTTGAAAAACCACTTTTCGCACTTGTATTGGTGCAGGAAACCACTTTTGCACTTGTATTAGTGTGGAAAAAACACTTTTTGCACTTGTGATAGTGTTCAAAAAACACTTTTCGCACTTGTGTTAGTGTTGAAAAACCACTTTTCGCACTTGTGTTGGTGCAGGAAACAACTTTTGCACTTGTATTCGTGTGGAAAAACCACTTTTCGCACTTGTGATAGTGTTGAAAAACCACTTTTCGCACTTGTGTTGGTGTTGCAAAACCACTTTTCGCACTTGTGATAGTGATGAAAAACCACTTTTCGCACTTGTGTTAGTGTTGAAAAACCACTTTTCGCACTTGTGTTGGTGCAGGAAACAACTTTTGCACTTGTATTAGTGTGGAAAAACCACTTTTCGCTTTTGGTTTAGTGTTGAAAAACCACTTTTCGCACTTGTGTTAGTGTTGAAAAACCACATTTCGCACTTGTGTTAGTGTTGAAAAACCACTTTTGCACTTGTATTAGTGTGTAAAAAACACTTTTTGCACTTGTGATAGTGTTGAAAAACCACTTTTCGCACTTGTGTTAGTGTTGAAAAACCACTTTTCGCACTTGTGTTGGTGCAGGAAACCACTTTTGCACTTGTATTAGTGTGGAAATACCACTTTTCGCACTTGTGTTAGTGTTGAAAAACCACTTTTCGCACTTGTGTTAGTGTTGAAAAACCACTTTTCGCACATGTGTTGGTGCAGGAAACCACTTTTGCACTTGTATTAGTGTGGAAAAAACACTTTTTGCACTTGTGATAGTGTTGAAAAACCACTTTTGGCACTTGTGTTAGTGTTGAAAAACCACTTTTCGCACTTGTGTTGGTGCAGGAAACCACTTTTGCACTTGTATTAATGTGGAAAAACCACTTTTCGCACTTGTGTTAGTGTTGAAAAACCACTTTTCGCACTTGTGTTAGTGTTGAAAAACCACTTTTCGCACTTGTGTTAGTGTTGAAAAACCACTTTTCGCACTTGTGTTGGTGCAGGAAACCACTTTTGCACTTGTATTAGTGTGGAAAAAACACTTTTTGCACTTGTGATAGTGTTGAAAAACCACTTTTCGCACTTGTGTTAGTGTTGAAAAACCACTTTTCGCACTTGTGTTGGTGCAGGAAACCACATTTGCACTTGTATTAGTGTTGAAAAACCACTTTTCGCACTTGTGTTAGTGTTGAAAAACCACTTTTCGCACTTGTGTTGGTGCAAGAAACCACTTTTGCACTTGTATTAGTGTGGAAAAAACACTTTTTGCACTTGTGATAGTGTTCAAAAACCACTTTTCGCACTTGTGTTAGTGTTGAAAAACCACTTTTCGCACTTGTGTTGGTGCAGGATACCACTTTTGCACTTGTATTAGTGTGGAAAAACCACTTTTCGCACTTGTGTTAGTGTTGAAAAACCACTTTTCGCACTTGTATTAGTGTGGAAAAAACACTTTTCGCACTTGTGTTAGTGTTGAAAAACCACTTTTCGCACTTGTGTTAGTGTTGAAAAACCACTTTTCGCACTTGTGTTGGTGCAGGAAACCACTTTTGCACTTGTATTAGTGTGGAAAAAACACTTTTTGCACTTGTGATAGTGTTGAAAAACCACTTTTCGCACTTGTGTTAGTGTTGAAAAACCACTTTTCGCACTTGTGTTGGTGCAGGAAACCACTTTTGCACTTGTATTCGTGTGGAAAAAACACTTTTTGCACTTGTGATAGTGTTCAAAAACCACTTTTCGCACTTGTGTTAGTGTTGAAAAACCACTTTTCGCACTTGTGTTGGTGCAGGAAACAACTTTTGCACTTGTATTCGTGTGGAAAAACCACTTTTCGCACTTGTGTTAGTGTTGAAAAACCACTTTTCGCACTTGTGTTGGTGTTGCAAAACCACTTTTCGCACTTGTGATAGTGATGAAAAACCACTTTTCGCACTTGTGTTAGTGTTGAAAAACCACTTTTCGCACTTGTGTTGGTGCAGGAAACAACTTTTGCACTTGTATTAGTGTGGAAAAACCACTTTTCGCACTTGTGTTAGTGTTGAAAAGCCACTTTTCGCACTTGTGTTAGTGTTGAAAAACCACATTTCGCACTTGTGTTGGTGCAGGAAACCACTTTTGCACTTGTATTAGTGTGTAAAAAACACTTTTTGCACTTGTGATAGTGTTGAAAAACCACTTTTCGCACTTGTGTTAGTGTTGAAAAACCACTTTTCGCACTTGTGTTGGTGCAGGAAACCACTTTTGCACTTGTATTAGTGTGGAAAAACCACTTTTCGCACTTGTGTTAGTGTTGAAAAACCACTTTTCGCACTTGTGTTAGTGTTGAAAAACCACTTTTCGCACTTGTGTTAGTGTTGAAAAACCACTTTTCGCACTTGTGTTAGTGTTGAAAAACCACTTTTCGCACTTGTGTTGGTGCATGAAACCACTTTTGCACTTGTATTAGTGTGGAAAAAACACTTTTTGCACTTGTGATAGTGTTGAAAAACCACTTTTCGCACTTGTTAGTGTTGAAAAACCACTTTTCGCACTTGTGTTGGTGCAGGAAACCACATTTGCACTTGTATTAGTGTTGAAAAACCACTTTTCGCACTTGTGTTAGTGTTGAAAAACCACTTTTCACACTTGTGTTGGTGCAAGAAACCACTTTTGCACTTGTATTAGTGTGGAAAAAACACTTTTTGCACTTGTGATAGTGTTCAAAAACCACTTTTCGCACTTGTATTAGTGTTGAAAAACCACTTTTCGCACTTGTGTTGGTGCAGGATACCACTTTTGCACTTGTATTAGTGTGGAAAAACCACTTTTCGCACTTGTGTTAGTGTTGAAAAACCACTTTTCGCACTTGTGTTAGTGTTGAAAAACCACTTTTTGCACTTGTGTTAGTGTTGAAAAACCACTTTTTGCACTTGTGTTAGTGTTGAAAAACCACTTTTCGCACTTGTGTTAGTGTTGAAAAACCACTTTTCGCACTTGTATTGGTGCAGGAAACCACTTTTGCACTTGTATTAGTGTGGAAAAACCACTTTTCACACTTGTGTTAGTGTTGAAAAACCACTTTTCGCACTTGTGTTAGTGTTGAAAAACCACTTTTCGCACTTGTGTTGGTGTTGAAAAACCACTTTTCGCACTTGTGTTGTTGCAGGAAACCACTTTTGCACTTGTATTAGTGTGGAAAAAACACTTTTTGCACTTGTGTTAGTGTTGAAAAACCACATTTCGCACTTGTGTTAGTGTTGAAAAACCACTTTTGCACTTGTATTAGTGTGTAAAAAACACTTTTTGCACTTGTGATAGTGTTGAAAAACCACTTTTCGCACTTGTGTTAGTGTTGAAAAACCACTTTTCGCACTTGTGTTGGTGCAGGAAACCACTTTTGCACTTGTATTAGTGTGGAAATACCACTTTTCGCACTTGTGTTAGTGTTGAAAAACCACTTTTCGCACTTGTGTTAGTGTTGAAAAACCACTTTTCGCACATGTGTTGGTGCAGGAAACCACTTTTGCACTTGTATTAGTGTGGAAAAAACACTTTTTGCACTTGTGATAGTGTTGAAAAACCACTTTTCGCACTTGTGTTAGTGTTGAAAAACCACTTTTCGCACTGTGTTGGTGCAGGAAACCACATTTGCACTTGTATTAGTGTTGAAAAACCACTTTTCGCACTTGTGTTAGTGTTGAAAAACCACTTTTCGCACTTGTGTTGGTGCAGAAAACCACTTTTGCACTTGTATTAGTGTGGAAAAAACACTTTTTGCACTTGTGATAGTGTTGAAAAACCACTTTTCGCACTTGTGTTAGTGTTGAAAAACCACTTTTCGCACTTGTGTTGGTGCAGGAAACCACATTTGCACTTGTATTAGTGTTGAAAAACCACTTTTCGCACTTGTGTTAGTGTTGAAAAACCACTTTTCGCACTTGTGTTGGTGCAAGAAACCACTTTTGCACTTGTATTAGTGTGGAAAAAACACTTTTTGCACTTGTGATAGTGTTCAAAAACCACTTTTCGCACTTGTGTTAGTGTTGAAAAACCACTTTTCGCACTTGTGTTGGTGCAGGATACCACTTTTGCACTTGTATTAGTGTGGAAAAACCACTTTTCGCACTTGTGTTAGTGTTGAAAAACCACTTTTGCACTTGTATTAGTGTGGAAAAACCACTTTTCACACTTGTGTTAGTGTTGAAAAACCACTTTTCGCACTTGTGTTAGTGTTGAAAAACCACTTTTCGCACTTGTGTTGGTGTTGAAAAACCACTTTTCGCACTTGTGTTGTTGCAGGAAACCACTTTTGCACTTGTATTAGTGTGGAAAAAACACTTTTTGCACTTGTGTTAGTGTTGAAAAACCACATTTCGCACTTGTGTTAGTGTTGAAAAACCACTTTTGCACTTGTATTAGTGTGTAAAAAACACTTTTTGCACTTGTGATAGTGTTGAAAAACCACTTTTCGCACTTGTGTTAGTGTTGAAAAACCACTTTTCGCACTTGTGTTGGTGCAGGAAACCACTTTTGCACTTGTATTAGTGTGGAAATACCACTTTTCGCACTTGTGTTAGTGTTGAAAAACCACTTTTCGCACTTGTGTTAGTGTTGAAAAACCACTTTTCGCACATGTGTTGGTGCAGGAAACCACTTTTGCACTTGTATTAGTGTGGAAAAAACACTTTTTGCACTTGTGATAGTGTTGAAAAACCACTTTTGGCACTTGTGTTAGTGTTGAAAAACCACTTTTCGCACTTGTGTTGGTGCAGGAAACCACTTTTGCACTTGTATTAATGTGGAAAAACCACTTTTCGCACTTTGTTAGTGTTGAAAAACCACTTTTCGCACTTGTGTTAGTGTTGAAAAACCACTTTTCGCACTTGTGTTAGTGTTGAAAAACCACTTTTCGCACTTGTGTTGGTGCAGGAAACCACTTTTGCACTTGTATTAGTGTGGAAAAACACTTTTTGCACTTGTGATAGTGTTGAAAAACCACTTTTCGCACTTGTGTTAGTGTTGAAAAACCACTTTTCGCACTTGTGTTGGTGCAGGAAACCACATTTGCACTTGTATTAGTGTTGAAAAACCACTTTTCGCACTTGTGTTAGTGTTGAAAAACCACTTTTCGCACTTGTGTTGGTGCAAGAAACCACTTTTGCACTTGTATTAGTGTGGAAAAAACACTTTTTGCACTTGTGATAGTGTTCAAAAACCACTTTTCGCACTTGTGTTAGTGTTGAAAAACCACTTTTCGCACTTGTGTTGGTGCAGGATACCACTTTTGCACTTGTATTAGTGTGGAAAAACCACTTTTCGCACTTGTGTTAGTGTTGAAAAACCACTTTTCGCACTTGTATTAGTGTGGAAAAAACACTTTTCGCACTTGTGTTAGTGTTGAAAAACCACTTTTCGCACTTGTGTTAGTGTTGAAAAACCACTTTTCGCACTTGTGTTGGTGCAGGAAACCACTTTTGCACTTGTATTAGTGTGGAAAAAACACTTTTTGCACTTGTGATAGTGTTGAAAAACCACTTTTCGCACTTGTGTTAGTGTTGAAAAACCACTTTTCGCACTTGTGTTGGTGCAGGAAACCACTTTTGCACTTGTATTCGTGTGGAAAAAACACTTTTTGCACTTGTGATAGTGTTCAAAAACCACTTTTCGCACTTGTGTTAGTGTTGAAAAACCACTTTTCGCACTTGTGTTGGTGCAGGAAACAACTTTTGCACTTGTATTCGTGTGGAAAAACCACTTTTCGCACTTGTGTTAGTGTTGAAAAACCACTTTTCGCACTTGTGTTGGTGTTGCAAAACCACTTTTCGCACTTGTGATAGTGATGAAAAACCACTTTTCGCACTTGTGTTAGTGTTGAAAAACCACTTTTCGCACTTGTGTTGGTGCAGGAAACAACTTTTGCACTTGTATTAGTGTGGAAAAACCACTTTTCGCACTTGTGTTAGTGTTGAAAAGCCACTTTTCGCACTTGTGTTAGTGTTGAAAAACCACATTTCGCACTTGTGTTGGTGCAGGAAACCACTTTTGCACTTGTATTAGTGTGTAAAAAACACTTTTTGCACTTGTGATAGTGTTGAAAAACCACTTTTCGCACTTGTGTTAGTGTTGAAAAACCACTTTTCGCACTTGTGTTGGTGCAGGAAACCACTTTTGCACTTGTATTAGTGTGGAAAAACCACTTTTCGCACTTGTGTTAGTGTTGAAAAACCACTTTTCGCACTTGTGTTAGTGTTGAAAAACCACTTTTCGCACTTGTGTTAGTGTTGAAAAACCACTTTTCGCACTTGTGTTAGTGTTGAAAAACCACTTTTCGCACTTGTGTTGGTGCATGAAACCACTTTTGCACTTGTATTAGTGTGGAAAAAACACTTTTTGCACTTGTGATAGTGTTGAAAAACCACTTTTCGCACTTGTTAGTGTTGAAAAACCACTTTTCGCACTTGTGTTGGTGCAGGAAACCACATTTGCACTTGTATTAGTGTTGAAAAACCACTTTTCGCACTTGTGTTAGTGTTGAAAAACCACTTTTCGCACTTGTGTTGGTGCAAGAAACCACTTTTGCACTTGTATTAGTGTGGAAAAAACACTTTTTGCACTTGTGATAGTGTTCAAAAACCACTTTTCGCACTTGTATTAGTGTTGAAAAACCACTTTTCGCACTTGTGTTGGTGCAGGATACCACTTTTGCACTTGTATTAGTGTGGAAAAACCACTTTTCGCACTTGTGTTAGTGTTGAAAAACCACTTTTCGCACTTGTGTTAGTGTTGAAAAACCACTTTTTGCACTTGTGTTAGTGTTGAAAAACCACTTTTCGCACTTGTGTTAGTGTTGAAAAACCACTTTTCGCACTTGTATTGGTGCAGGAAACCACTTTTGCACTTGTATTAGTGTGGAAAAACCACTTTTCACACTTGTGTTAGTGTTGAAAAACCACTTTTCGCACTTGTGTTAGTGTTGAAAAACCACTTTTCGCACTTGTGTTGGTGTTGAAAAACCACTTTTCGCACTTGTGTTGTTGCAGGAAACCACTTTTGCACTTGTATTAGTGTGGAAAAAACACTTTTTGCACTTGTGATAGTGTTGAAAAACCATGTTTTCGCACTTGTGTTAGTGTTGAAAAACCACTTTTCGCACTTGTGTTGGTGCAGTAAACCACTTTTGCACTTGTATTAGTGTGGAAAAAACACTTTTCGCACTTGTGTTAGTGTTGAAAAACCACTTTTCGCACTTGTGTTAGTGTTGAAAAACCACTTTTCGCACTTGTGTTGGTGCAGGAAACCACTTTTGCACTTGTATTAGTGTGGGAAAAACACTTTTTGCACTTGTGATAGTGTTGAAAAACCACTTTTCGCACTTGTGTTAGTGTTGAAAAACCACTTTTCGCCCTTGTGTTGGTGCAGGAAACCACTTTTGTAGTTGTATTAGTGTGGAAAAACCACTTTTCGCACTTGTGTTAGTGTTGAAAAACCACTTTTCGCACTTGTGTTGGTGTTGCAAAACCACTTTTCGCACTTGTGATAGTGATGAAAAACCACTTTTCGCACTTGTGTTAGTGTTGAAAAACCACTTTTCGCACTTGTGTTAGTGTTGAAAAGCCACTTTTTGCACTTGTGATAGTGTTGAAAAACCACTTTTCGCACTTGTGTTAGTGTTGAAAAACCACTTTTCGCACTTGTGTTGGTGCAGGAAACCACTTTTGCACTTGTATTAGTGTGGAAAAACCACTTTTCGCACTTGTGTTAGTGTTGAAAAACCACTTTTCGCACTTGTGTTAGTGTTGAAAAACCACTTTTCACACATGTGTTGGTGCAGGAAACCACTTTTGCACTTGTATTAGTGTGGAAAAAACACTTTTTGCACTTGTGATAGTGTTGAAAAACCACTTTTCGCACTTGTGTTGGTGCAGGATACCACTTTTGCACTTGTATTAGTGTGGAAAAACCACTTTTCGCACTTGTGTTAGTGTTGAAAAACCACTTTTCGCACTTGTGTTAGTGTTGAAAAACCACTTTTCGCACTTGTGTTAGTGTTGAAAAACCACTTTTCGCACTTGTGTTAGTGTTGAAAAACCACTTTTCGCACTTGTATTGGTGCAGGAAACCACTTTTGCACTTGTATTAGTGTGGAAAAAACACTTTTTGCGCTTGTGATAGTGTTGAAAAACCACTTTTCGCACTTGTGTTAGTGTTGAAAAACTACTTTTCGCACTTGTGTTGGTGCAGGAAACCACTTTTGCACTTGTATTAGTGTGGAAAAACCACTTTTCAAACTTGTGTTAGTGTTGAAAAACCACTTTTCGCACTTGTGTTAGTGTTGAAAAACCACTTTTCGCACTTGTGTTGGTGCAGGAAACCACTTTTGCACTTGTATTAGTGTGGAAAAAACACTTTTCGCACTTGTGTTAGTGTTGAAAAACCACTTTTCGCACTTGTGTTAGTGTTGAAAAACCACTTTTCGCATTTGTGTTGGTGCAGGAAACCACTTTTGCACTTGTATTCGTGTGGAAAAAACACTTTTTGCACTTGTGATAGTGTTCAAAAACCACTTTTCGCACATGTGTTGGTGCAGGAAACCACTTTTGCACTTGTATTAGTGTGGAAAAAACACTTTTTGCACTTGTGATAGTGTTGAAAAACCACTTTTGGCACTTGTGTTAGTGTTGAAAAACCACTTTTCGCACTTGTGTTGGTGCAGGAAACCACTTTTGCACTTGTATTAATGTGGAAAAACTACTTTTCGCACTTGTGTTAGTGTTGAAAAACCACTTTTCGCACTTGTGTTAGTGTTGAAAAACCACTTTTCGCACTTGTGTTAGTGTTGAAAAACCACTTTTCGCACTTGTGTTGGTGCAGGAAACCACTTTTGCACTTGTATTAGTGTGGAAAAAACACTTTTTGCACTTGTGATAGTGTTGAAAAACCACTTTTCGCACTTGTGTTAGTGTTGAAAAACCACTTTTCGCACTGTGTTGGTGCAGGAAACCACATTTGCACTTGTATTAGTGTTGAAAAACCACTTTTCGCACTTGTGTTAGTGTTGAAAAACCACTTTTCGCACTTGTGTTGGTGCAAGAAACCACTTTTGCACTTGTATTAGTGTGGAAAAAACACTTTTTGCACTTGTGATAGTGTTCAAAAACCACTTTTCGCACTTGTGTTAGTGTTGAAAAACCACTTTTCGCACTTGTGTTGGTGCAGGATACCACTTTTGCACTTGTATTAGTGTGGAAAAACCACTTTTCGCACTTGTGTTAGTGTTGAAAAACCACTTTTCGCACTTGTGTTAGTGTTGAAAAACCACTTTTCGCACTTGTGTTAGTGTTGAAAAACCACTTTTCGCACTTGTGTTAGTGTTGAAAAACCACTTTTCGCACTTGTGTTAGTGTTGAAAAACCACTTTTCGCACTTGTGTTAGTGTTGAAAAACCACTTTTCGCACTTGTATTGGTGCAGGAAACCACTTTTGCACTTGTATTAGTGTGGAAAAAACACTTTTTGCACTTGTGATAGTGTTGAAAAACCACTTTTCGCACTTGTGTTAGTGTTGAAAAACTACTTTTTGCACTTGTGTTGGTGCAGGAAACCACTTTTGCACTTGTATTAGTGTGGAAAAACCACTTTTCACACTTGTGTTAGTGTTGAAAAACCACTTTTCGCACTTGTGTTGGTGCAGGAAACCACTTTTGCACTTGTATTAGTGTGGAAAAAACACTTTTCGCACTTGTGTTAGTGTTGAAAAACCACTTTTCGCACTTGTGTTAGTGTTGAAAAACCACTTTTCGCACTTGTGTTGGTGCAGGAAACCACTTTTGCACTTGTGTTAGTGTGGAAAAACCACTTTTCGCACTTGTGTTAGTGTTGAAAAACCACTTTTCGCACTTGTGTTAGTGTTGAAAAACCACTTTTCACACATGTGTTGGTGCAGGAAACCACTTTTGCACTTGTATTAGTGTGGAAAAAACACTTTTTGCACTTGTGATAGTGTTGAAAAACCACTTTTGGCACTTGTGTTAGTGTTGAAAAACCACTTTTCGCACTTGTGTTGGTGCAGGAAACCACTTTTGCACTTGTATTAGTGTGGAAAAAACACTTTTTGCACTTGTGATAGTGTTGAAAAACCACTTTTGGCACTTGTATTAGTGTTGAAAAACCACTTTTCGCATTTGTGTTAGTGTTGAAAAACCACTTTTCGCACTTGTGTTGGTGCAAGAAACCACTTTTGCACTTGTATTAGTGTGGAAAAAACACTTTTTGCACTTGTGATAGTGTTCAAAAACCACTTTTCGCACTTGTGTTAGTGTTGAAAAACCACTTTTCGCACTTGTTGGTGCAGGATACCACTTTTGCACTTGTATTAGTGTGGAAAAACCACTTTTCGCACTTGTGTTAGTGTTGAAAAACCACTTTTCGCACTTGTGTTAGTGTTGAAAAACCACTTTTCGCACTTGTGTTAGTGTTGAAAAACCACTTTTCGCACTTGTGTTAGTGTTGAAAAACCACTTTTCGCACTTGTATTGGTGCAGGAAACCACTTTTGCACTTGTATTAGTGTGGAAAAAACACTTTTTGCACTTGTGATAGTGTTGAAAAACCACTTTTCGCACTTGTGTTAGTGTTGAAAAACTACTTTTCGCACTTGTGTTGGTGCAGGAAACCACTTTTGCACTTGTATTAGTGTGGAAAAACTACTTTTCACACTTGTGTTAGTGTTGAAAACCACTTTTCGCACTTGTGTTAGTGTTGAAAAACCACTTTTCGCACTTGTGTTGGTGCAGGAAACCACTTTTGCACTTGTATTCGTGTGGAAAAAACACTTTTTGCACTTGTGATAGTGTTCAAAAACCACTTTTCGCACTTGTGTTAGTGTTGAAAAACCACTTTTCGCACTTGTGTTGGTGCAGGAAACAACTTTTGCACTTGTATTCGTGTGGAAAAACCACTTTTCGCACTTGTGTTAGTGTTGAAAAACCACTTTTCGCACTTGTGTTGGTGTTGCAAAACCACTTTTCGCACTTGTGATAGTGATGAAAAACCACTTTTCGCACTTGTGTTAGTGTTGAAAAACCACTTTTCGCACTTGTGTTGGTGCAGGAAACAACTTTTGCACTTGTATTAGTGTGGAAAAACCACTTTTCACACTTGTGTTAGTGTTGAAAAACCACTTTTCGCACTTGTGTTAGTGTTGAAAAACCACATTTCGCACTTGTGTTAGTGTTGAAAAACCACTTTTGCACTTGTATTAGTGTGTAAAAAACACTTTTTGCACTTGTGATAGTGTTGAAAAACCACTTTTCGCACTTGTGTTAGTGTTGAAAAACCACTTTTCGCACTTGTGTTGGTGCAGGAAACCACTTTTGCACTTGTATTAGTGTGGAAAAACCACTTTTCGCACTTGTGTTAGTGTTGAAAAACCACTTTTCGCACTTGTGTTAGTGTTGAAAAACCACTTTTCGCACATGTGTTGGTGCAGGAAACCACTTTTGCACTTGTATTAGTGTGGAAAAACCACTTTTGGCACTTGTGTTAGTGTTGAAAAACCACTTTTCGCACTTGTGTTAGTGTTGAAAAACCACTTTTCGCACTTGTGTTAGTGTTGAAAAACCACTTTTCGCACTTGTGTTAGTGTTGAAAAACTACTTTTCGCACTTGTGTTAGTGTTGAAAAACCACTTTTCGCACTTGTATTGGTGCAGGAAACCACTTTTGCACTTGTATTAGTGTGGAAAAAACACTTTTTGCACTTGTGATAGTGTTGAAAAACCACTTTTCGCACTTGTGTTAGTGTTGAAAAACTACTTTTTGCACTTGTGTTGGTGCAGGAAACCACTTTTGCACTTGTATTAGTGTGGAAAAACCACTTTTCACACTTGTGTTAGTGTTGAAAAACCACTTTTCGCACTTGTGTTAGTGTTGAAAAACCACTTTTCGCACTTGAGTTGGTGCAGGAAACCACTTTTGCACTTGTATTAGTGTGGAAAAAACACTTTTCGCACTTGTGTTAGTGTTGAAAAACCACTTTTCGCACTTGTGTTAGTGTTGAAAAACCACTTTTCGCACTTGTGTTGGTGCAGGAAACCACTTTTGCACTTGTATTAGTGTGGAAAAACCACTTTTCGCACTTGTGTTAGTGTTGAAAAACCACTTTTCGCACTTGTGTTAGTGTTGAAAAACCACTTTTCACACATGTGTTGGTGCAGGAAACCACTTTTGCACTTGTATTAGTGTGGAAAAAACACTTTTTGCACTTGTGATAGTGTTGAAAAACCACTTTTGGCACTTGTGTTAGTGTTGAAAAACCACTTTTCGCACTTGTGTTGGTGCAGGAAACCACATTTGCACTTGTATTAGTGTTGAAAAACCACTTTTCGCACTTGTGTTAGTGTTGAAAAACCACTTTTAGCACTTGTGTTGGTGCAAGAAACCACCTTTCGCACTTGTTGGTGCAGGATACCACTTTTGCACTTGTATTAGTGTGGAAAAACCACTTTTCGCACTTGTGTTAGTGTTGAAAAACCACTTTTCGCACTTGTGTTAGTGTTGAAAAACCACTTTTCGCACTTGTGTTAGTGTTGAAAAACCACTTTTCGCACTTGTGTTAGTGTTGGAAAACCACTTTTCGCACTTGTATTGGTGCAGGAAACCACTTTTGCACTTGTATTAGTGTGGAAAAAACACTTTTTGCACTTGTGATAGTGTTCAAAAACCACTTTTCGCACTTGTGTTAGTGTTGAAAAACCACTTTTCGCACTTGTGTTGGTGCAGGAAACAACTTTTGCACTTGTATTCGTGTGGAAAAACCACTTTTCGCACTTGTGATAGTGTTGAAAAACCACTTTTCGCACTTGTGTTGGTGTTGCAAAACCACTTTTCGCACTTGTGATAGTGATGAAAAACCACTTTTCGCACTTGTGTTAGTGTTGAAAAACCACTTTTCGCACTTGTGTTGGTGCAGGAAACAACTTTTGCACTTGTATTAGTGTGGAAAAACCACTTTTCGCTTTTGGTTTAGTGTTGAAAAACCACTTTTCGCACTTGTGTTAGTGTTGAAAAACCACATTTCGCACTTGTGTTAGTGTTGAAAAACCACTTTTGCACTTGTATTAGTGTGTAAAAAACACTTTTTGCACTTGTGATAGTGTTGAAAAACCACTTTTCGCACTTGTGTTAGTTTTGAAAAACCACTTTTCGCACTTGTGTTGGTGCAGGAAACCACTTTTGCACTTGTATTAGTGTGGAAATACCACTTTTCGCACTTGTGTTAGTGTTGAAAAACCACTTTTCGCACTTGTGTTAGTGTTGAAAAACCACTTTTCGCACATGTGTTGGTGCAGGAAACCACTTTTGCACTTGTATTAGTGTGGAAAAAACACTTTTTGCACTTGTGATAGTGTTGAAAAACCACTTTTGGCACTTGTGTTAGTGTTGAAAAACCACTTTTCGCACTTGTGTTGGTGCAGGAAACCACTTTTGCACTTGTATTAATGTGGAAAAACCACTTTTCGCACTTGTGTTAGTGTTGAAAAACCACTTTTCGCACTTGTGTTAGTGTTGAAAAACCACTTTTCGCACTTGTGTTAGTGTTGAAAAACCACTTTTCGCACTTGTGTTGGTGCAGGAAACCACTTTTGCACTTGTATTAGTGTGGAAAAAACACTTTTTGCACTTGTGATAGTGTTGAAAAACCACTTTTCGCACTTGTGTTAGTGTTGAAAAACCACTTTTCGCACTTGTGTTGGTGCAGGAAACCACATTTGCACTTGTATTAGTGTTGAAAAACCACTTTTCGCACTTGTGTTAGTGTTGAAAAACCACTTTTCGCACTTGTGTTGGTGCAAGAAACCACTTTTGCACTTGTATTAGTGTGGAAAAAACACTTTTTGCACTTGTGATAGTGTTCAAAAACCACTTTTCGCACTTGTGTTAGTGTTGAAAAACCACTTTTCGCACTTGTGTTGGTGCAGGATACCACTTTTGCACTTGTATTAGTGTGGAAAAACCACTTTTCGCACTTGTGTTAGTGTTGAAAAACCACTTTTCGCACTTGTATTAGTGTGGAAAAACCACTTTTCGCACTTGTGTTGGTGCATGAAACCACTTTTGCACTTGTATTAGTGTGGAAAAAACACTTTTTGCACTTGTGATAGTGTTGAAAAACCACTTTTCGCACTTGTTAGTGTTGAAAAACCACTTTTCGCACTTGTGTTGGTGCAGGAAACCACATTTGCACTTGTATTAGTGTTGAAAAACCACTTTTCGCACTTGTGTTAGTGTTGAAAAACCACTTTTCGCACTTGTGTTGGTGCAAGAAACCACTTTTGCACTTGTATTAGTGTGGAAAAAACACTTTTTGCACTTGTGATAGTGTTCAAAAACCACTTTTCGCACTTGTATTAGTGTTGAAAAACCACTTTTCGCACTTGTGTTGGTGCAGGATACCACTTTTGCACTTGTATTAGTGTGGAAAAACCACTTTTCGCACTTGTGTTAGTGTTGAAAAACCACTTTTCGCACTTGTGTTAGTGTTGAAAAACCACTTTTTGCACTTGTGTTAGTGTTGAAAAACCACTTTTTGCACTTGTGTTAGTGTTGAAAAACCACTTTTCGCACTTGTGTTAGTGTTGAAAAACCACTTTTCGCACTTGTATTGGTGCAGGAAACCACTTTTGCACTTGTATTAGTGTGGAAAAACCACTTTTCACACTTGTGTTAGTGTTGAAAAACCACTTTTCGCACTTGTGTTAGTGTTGAAAAACCACTTTTCGCACTTGTGTTGGTGTTGAAAAACCACTTTTCGCACTTGTGTTGTTGCAGGAAACCACTTTTGCACTTGTATTAGTGTGGAAAAAACACTTTTTGCACTTGTGTTAGTGTTGAAAAACCACATTTCGCACTTGTGTTAGTGTTGAAAAACCACTTTTGCACTTGTATTAGTGTGTAAAAAACACTTTTTGCACTTGTGATAGTGTTGAAAAACCACTTTTCGCACTTGTATTAGTGTTGAAAAACCACTTTTCGCACTTGTGTTGGTGCAGGAAACCACTTTTGCACTTGTATTAGTGTGGAAATACCACTTTTCGCACTTGTGTTAGTGTTGAAAAACCACTTTTCGCACTTGTGTTAGTGTTGAAAAACCACTTTTCGCACATGTGTTGGTGCAGGAAACCACTTTTGCACTTGTATTAGTGTGGAAAAAACACTTTTTGCACTTGTGATAGTGTTGAAAAACCACTTTTGGCACTTGTGTTAGTGTTGAAAAACCACTTTTCGCACTTGTGTTGGTGCAGGAAACCACTTTTGCACTTGTATTAATGTGGAAAAACCACTTTTCGCACTTGTGTTAGTGTTGAAAAACCACTTTTCGCACTTGTGTTAGTGTTGAAAAACCACTTTTCGCACTTGTGTTAGTGTTGAAAAACCACTTTTCGCACTTGTGTTGGTGCAGGAAACCACTTTTGCACTTGTATTAGTGTGGAAAAAACACTTTTTGCACTTGTGATAGTGTTGAAAAACCACTTTTCGCACTTGTGTTAGTGTTGAAAAACCACTTTTCGCACTTGTGTTGGTGCAGGAAACCACATTTGCACTTGTATTAGTGTTGAAAAACCACTTTTCGCACTTGTGTTAGTGTTGAAAAACCACTTTTCGCACTTGTGTTGGTGCAAGAAACCACTTTTGCACTTGTATTAGTGTGGAAAAAACACTTTTTGCACTTGTGATAGTGTTCAAAAACCACTTTTCGCACTTGTGTTAGTGTTGAAAAACCACTTTTCGCACTTGTGTTGGTGCAGGATACCACTTTTGCACTTGTATTAGTGTGGAAAAACCACTTTTCGCACTTGTGTTAGTGTTGAAAAACCACTTTTCGCACTTGTATTAGTGTGGAAAAAACACTTTTCGCACTTGTGTTAGTGTTGAAAAACCACTTTTTGCACTTGTGTTAGTGTTGAAAAACCACTTTTCGCACTTGTGTTGGTGCAGGAAACCACTTTTGCACTTGTATTAGTGTGGAAAAAACACTTTTTGCACTTGTGATAGTGTTGAAAAACCACTTTTCGCACTTGTGTTAGTGTTGAAAAACCACTTTTCGCACTTGTGTTGGTGCAGGAAACCACTTTTGCACTTGTATTCGTGTGGAAAAAACACTTTTTGCACTTGTGATAGTGTTCAAAAACCACTTTTCGCACTTGTGTTAGTGTTGAAAAACCACTTTTCGCACTTGTGTTGGTGCAGGAAACAACTTTTGCACTTGTATTCGTGTGGAAAAACCACTTTTCGCACTTGTGTTAGTGTTGAAAAACCACTTTTCGCACTTGTGTTGGTGTTGCAAAACCACTTTTCGCACTTGTGATAGTGATGAAAAACCACTTTTCGCACTTGTGTTAGTGTTGAAAAACCACTTTTCGCACTTGTGTTGGTGCAGGAAACAACTTTTGCACTTGTATTAGTGTGGAAAAACCACTTTTCGCACTTGTGTTAGTGTTGAAAAGCCACTTTTCGCACTTGTGTTAGTGTTGAAAAACCACATTTCGCACTTGTGTTGGTGCAGGAAACCACTTTTGCACTTGTATTAGTGTGTAAAAAACACTTTTTGCACTTGTGATAGTGTTGAAAAACCACTTTTCGCACTTGTGTTAGTGTTGAAAAACCACTTTTCGCACTTGTGTTGGTGCAGGAAACCACTTTTGCACTTGTATTAGTGTGGAAAAACCACTTTTCGCACTTGTGTTAGTGTTGAAAAACCACTTTTCGCACTTGTGTTAGTGTTGAAAAACCACTTTTCGCACTTGTGTTAGTGTTGAAAAACCACTTTTCGCACTTGTGTTAGTGTTGAAAAACCACTTTTCGCACTTGTGTTGGTGCATGAAACCACTTTTGCACTTGTATTAGTGTGGAAAAAACACTTTTTGCACTTGTGATAGTGTTGAAAAACCACTTTTCGCACTTGTTAGTGTTGAAAAACCACTTTTCGCACTTGTGTTGGTGCAGGAAACCACATTTGCACTTGTATTAGTGTTGAAAAACCACTTTTCGCACTTGTGTTAGTGTTGAAAAACCACTTTTCGCACTTGTGTTGGTGCAAGAAACCACTTTTGCACTTGTATTAGTGTGGAAAAAACACTTTTTGCACTTGTGATAGTGTTCAAAAACCACTTTTCGCACTTGTATTAGTGTTGAAAAACCACTTTTCGCACTTGTGTTGGTGCAGGATACCACTTTTGCACTTGTATTAGTGTGGAAAAACCACTTTTCGCACTTGTGTTAGTGTTGAAAAACCACTTTTCGCACTTGTGTTAGTGTTGAAAAACCACTTTTTGCACTTGTGTTAGTGTTGAAAAACCACTTTTCGCACTTGTGTTAGTGTTGAAAAACCACTTTTCGCACTTGTATTGGTGCAGGAAACCACTTTTGCACTTGTATTAGTGTGGAAAAACCACTTTTCACACTTGTGTTAGTGTTGAAAAACCACTTTTCGCACTTGTGTTAGTGTTGAAAAACCACTTTTCGCACTTGTGTTGGTGTTGAAAAACCACTTTTCGCACTTGTGTTGTTGCAGGAAACCACTTTTGCACTTGTATTAGTGTGGAAAAAACACTTTTTGCACTTGTGATAGTGTTGAAAAACCATGTTTTCGCACTTGTGTTAGTGTTGAAAAACCACTTTTCGCACTTGTGTTGGTGCAGTAAACCACTTTTGCACTTGTATTAGTGTGGAAAAAACACTTTTCGCACTTGTGTTAGTGTTGAAAAACCACTTTTCGCACTTGTGTTAGTGTTGAAAAACCACTTTTCGCACTTGTGTTGGTGCAGGAAACCACTTTTGCACTTGTATTAGTGTGGGAAAAACACTTTTTGCACTTGTGATAGTGTTGAAAAACCACTTTTCGCACTTGTGTTAGTGTTGAAAAACCACTTTTCGCCCTTGTGTTGGTGCAGGAAACCACTTTTGTACTTGTATTAGTGTGGAAAAACCACTTTTCGCACTTGTGTTAGTGTTGAAAAACCACTTTTCGCACTTGTGTTGGTGTTGCAAAACCACTTTTCGCACTTGTGATAGTGATGAAAAACCACTTTTCGCACTTGTGTTAGTGTTGAAAAACCACTTTTCGCACTTGTGTTAGTGTTGAAAAGCCACTTTTTGCACTTGTGATAGTGTTGAAAAACCACTTTTCGCACTTGTGTTAGTGTTGAAAAACCACTTTTCGCACTTGTGTTGGTGCAGGAAACCACTTTTGCACTTGTATTAGTGTGGAAAAACCACTTTTCGCACTTGTGTTAGTGTTGAAAAACCACTTTTCGCACTTGTGTTAGTGTTGAAAAACCACTTTTCACACATGTGTTGGTGCAGGAAACCACTTTTGCACTTGTATTAGTGTGGAAAAAACACTTTTTGCACTTGTGATAGTGTTGAAAAACCACTTTTCGCACTTGTGTTGGTGCAGGATACCACTTTTGCACTTGTATTAGTGTGGAAAAACCACTTTTCGCACTTGTGTTAGTGTTGAAAAACCACTTTTCGCACTTGTGTTAGTGTTGAAAAACCACTTTTCGCACTTGTGTTAGTGTTGAAAAACCACTTTTCGCACTTGTGTTAGTGTTGAAAAACCACTTTTCGCACTTGTATTGGTGCAGGAAACCACTTTTGCACTTGTATTAGTGTGGAAAAAACACTTTTTGCGCTTGTGATAGTGTTGAAAAACCACTTTTCGCACTTGTGTTAGTGTTGAAAAACTACTTTTCGCACTTGTGTTGGTGCAGGAAACCACTTTTGCACTTGTATTAGTGTGGAAAAACCACTTTTCAAACTTGTGTTAGTGTTGAAAAACCACTTTTCGCACTTGTGTTAGTGTTGAAAAACCACTTTTCGCACTTGTGTTGGTGCAGGAAACCACTTTTGCACTTGTATTAGTGTGGAAAAAACACTTTTCGCACTTGTGTTAGTGTTGAAAAACCACTTTTCGCACTTGTGTTAGTGTTGAAAAACCACTTTTCGCATTTGTGTTGGTGCAGGAAACCACTTTTGCACTTGTATTCGTGTGGAAAAAACACTTTTTGCACTTGTGATAGTGTTCAAAAACCACTTTTCGCACATGTGTTGGTGCAGGAAACCACTTTTGCACTTGTATTAGTGTGGAAAAAACACTTTTTGCACTTGTGATAGTGTTGAAAAACCACTTTTGGCACTTGTGTTAGTGTTGAAAAACCACTTTTCGCACTTGTGTTGGTGCAGGAAACCACTTTTGCACTTGTATTAATGTGGAAAAACTACTTTTCGCACTTGTGTTAGTGTTGAAAAACCACTTTTCGCACTTGTGTTAGTGTTGAAAAACCACTTTTCGCACTTGTGTTAGTGTTGAAAAACCACTTTTCGCACTTGTGTTGGTGCAGGAAACCACTTTTGCACTTGTATTAGTGTGGAAAAAACACTTTTTGCACTTGTGATAGTGTTGAAAAACCACTTTTCGCACTTGTGTTAGTGTTGAAAAACCACTTTTCGCACTGTGTTGGTGCAGGAAACCACATTTGCACTTGTATTAGTGTTGAAAAACCACTTTTCGCACTTGTGTTAGTGTTGAAAAACCACTTTTCGCACTTGTGTTGGTGCAAGAAACCACTTTTGCACTTGTATTAGTGTGGAAAAAACACTTTTTGCACTTGTGATAGTGTTCAAAAACCACTTTTCGCACTTGTGTTAGTGTTGAAAAACCACTTTTCGCACTTGTGTTGGTGCAGGATACCACTTTTGCACTTGTATTAGTGTGGAAAAACCACTTTTCGCACTTGTGTTAGTGTTGAAAAACCACTTTTCGCACTTGTGTTAGTGTTGAAAAACCACTTTTCGCACTTGTGTTAGTGTTGAAAAACCACTTTTCGCACTTGTGTTAGTGTTGAAAAACCACTTTTCGCACTTGTGTTAGTGTTGAAAAACCACTTTTCGCACTTGTGTTAGTGTTGAAAAACCACTTTTCGCACTTGTATTGGTGCAGGAAACCACTTTTGCACTTGTATTAGTGTGGAAAAAACACTTTTTGCACTTGTGATAGTGTTGAAAAACCACTTTTCGCACTTGTGTTAGTGTTGAAAAACTACTTTTTGCACTTGTGTTGGTGCAGGAAACCACTTTTGCACTTGTATTAGTGTGGAAAAACCACTTTTCACACTTGTGTTAGTGTTGAAAAACCACTTTTCGCACTTGTGTTGGTGCAGGAAACCACTTTTGCACTTGTATTAGTGTGGAAAAAACACTTTTCGCACTTGTGTTAGTGTTGAAAAACCACTTTTCGCACTTGTGTTAGTGTTGAAAAACCACTTTTCGCACTTGTGTTGGTGCAGGAAACCACTTTTGCACTTGTGTTAGTGTGGAAAAACCACTTTTCGCACTTGTGTTAGTGTTGAAAAACCACTTTTCGCACTTGTGTTAGTGTTGAAAAACCACTTTTCACACATGTGTTGGTGCAGGAAACCACTTTTGCACTTGTATTAGTGTGGAAAAAACACTTTTTGCACTTGTGATAGTGTTGAAAAACCACTTTTGGCACTTGTGTTAGTGTTGAAAAACCACTTTTCGCACTTGTGTTGGTGCAGGAAACCACTTTTGCACTTGTATTAGTGTGGAAAAAACACTTTTTGCACTTGTGATAGTGTTGAAAAACCACTTTTGGCACTTGTATTAGTGTTGAAAAACCACTTTTCGCATTTGTGTTAGTGTTGAAAAACCACTTTTCGCACTTGTGTTGGTGCAAGAAACCACTTTTGCACTTGTATTAGTGTGGAAAAAACACTTTTTGCACTTGTGATAGTGTTCAAAAACCACTTTTCGCACTTGTGTTAGTGTTGAAAAACCACTTTTCGCACTTGTTGGTGCAGGATACCACTTTTGCACTTGTATTAGTGTGGAAAAACCACTTTTCGCACTTGTGTTAGTGTTGAAAAACCACTTTTCGCACTTGTGTTAGTGTTGAAAAACCACTTTTCGCACTTGTGTTAGTGTTGAAAAACCACTTTTCGCACTTGTGTTAGTGTGGAAAAACCACTTTTCACACTTGTGTTAGTGTTGAAAAACCACTTTTCGCACTTGTGTTGGTGCAGGAAACCACTTTTGCACTTGTATTAGTGTGGAAAAAACACTTTTCGCACTTGTGTTAGTGTTGAAAAACCACTTTTCGCACTTGTGTTAGTGTTGAAAAACCACTTTTCGCACTTGTGTTGGTGCAGGAAACCACTTTTGCACTTGTGTTAGTGTGGAAAAACCACTTTTCGCACTTGTGTTAGTGTTGAAAAACCACTTTTCGCACTTGTGTTAGTGTTGAAAAACCACTTTTCACACATGTGTTGGTGCAGGAAACCACTTTTGCACTTGTATTAGTGTGGAAAAAACACTTTTTGCACTTGTGATAGTGTTGAAAAACCACTTTTGGCACTTGTGTTAGTGTTGAAAAACCACTTTTCGCACTTGTGTTGGTGCAGGAAACCACTTTTGCACTTGTATTAGTGTGGAAAAAACACTTTTTGCACTTGTGATAGTGTTGAAAAACCACTTTTGGCACTTGTATTAGTGTTGAAAAACCACTTTTCGCATTTGTGTTAGTGTTGAAAAACCACTTTTCGCACTTGTGTTGGTGCAAGAAACCACTTTTGCACTTGTATTAGTGTGGAAAAAACACTTTTTGCACTTGTGATAGTGTTCAAAAACCACTTTTCGCACTTGTGTTAGTGTTGAAAAACCACTTTTCGCACTTGTTGGTGCAGGATACCACTTTTGCACTTGTATTAGTGTGGAAAAACCACTTTTCGCACTTGTGTTAGTGTTGAAAAACCACTTTTCGCACTTGTGTTAGTGTTGAAAAACCACTTTTCGCACTTGTGTTAGTGTTGAAAACCCACTTTTCGCACTTGTGTTGGTGCAAGAAACCACTTTTGCACTTGTATTAGTGTGGAAAAAACACTTTTTGCACTTGTGATAGTGTTCAAAAACCACTTTTCGCACTTGTGTTAGTGTTGAAAAACCACTTTTCGCACTTGTGTTGGTGCAGGATACCACTTTTGCACTTGTATTAGTGTGGAAAAACCACTTTTCGCACTTGTGTTAGTGTTGAAAAACCACTTTTCGCACTTGTATTAGTGTGGAAAAACCACTTTTCGCACTTGTGTTGGTGCATGAAACCACTTTTGCACTTGTATTAGTGTGGAAAAAACACTTTTTGCACTTGTGATAGTGTTGAAAAACCACTTTTCGCACTTGTTAGTGTTGAAAAACCACTTTTCGCACTTGTGTTGGTGCAGGAAACCACATTTGCACTTGTATTAGTGTTGAAAAACCACTTTTCGCACTTGTGTTAGTGTTGAAAAACCACTTTTCGCACTTGTGTTGGTGCAAGAAACCACTTTTGCACTTGTATTAGTGTGGAAAAAACACTTTTTGCACTTGTGATAGTGTTCAAAAACCACTTTTCGCACTTGTATTAGTGTTGAAAAACCACTTTTCGCACTTGTGTTGGTGCAGGATACCACTTTTGCACTTGTATTAGTGTGGAAAAACCACTTTTCGCACTTGTGTTAGTGTTGAAAAACCACTTTTCGCACTTGTGTTAGTGTTGAAAAACCACTTTTTGCACTTGTGTTAGTGTTGAAAAACCACTTTTTGCACTTGTGTTAGTGTTGAAAAACCACTTTTCGCACTTGTGTTAGTGTTGAAAAACCACTTTTCGCACTTGTATTGGTGCAGGAAACCACTTTTGCACTTGTATTAGTGTGGAAAAACCACTTTTCACACTTGTGTTAGTGTTGAAAAACCACTTTTCGCACTTGTGTTAGTGTTGAAAAACCACTTTTCGCACTTGTGTTGGTGTTGAAAAACCACTTTTCGCACTTGTGTTGTTGCAGGAAACCACTTTTGCACTTGTATTAGTGTGGAAAAAACACTTTTTGCACTTGTGTTAGTGTTGAAAAACCACATTTCGCACTTGTGTTAGTGTTGAAAAACCACTTTTGCACTTGTATTAGTGTGTAAAAAACACTTTTTGCACTTGTGATAGTGTTGAAAAACCACTTTTCGCACTTGTATTAGTGTTGAAAAACCACTTTTCGCACTTGTGTTGGTGCAGGAAACCACTTTTGCACTTGTATTAGTGTGGAAATACCACTTTTCGCACTTGTGTTAGTGTTGAAAAACCACTTTTCGCACTTGTGTTAGTGTTGAAAAACCACTTTTCGCACATGTGTTGGTGCAGGAAACCACTTTTGCACTTGTATTAGTGTGGAAAAAACACTTTTTGCACTTGTGATAGTGTTGAAAAACCACTTTTGGCACTTGTGTTAGTGTTGAAAAACCACTTTTCGCACTTGTGTTGGTGCAGGAAACCACTTTTGCACTTGTATTAATGTGGAAAAACCACTTTTCGCACTTGTGTTAGTGTTGAAAAACCACTTTTCGCACTTGTGTTAGTGTTGAAAAACCACTTTTCGCACTTGTGTTAGTGTTGAAAAACCACTTTTCGCACTTGTGTTGGTGCAGGAAACCACTTTTGCACTTGTATTAGTGTGGAAAAAACACTTTTTGCACTTGTGATAGTGTTGAAAAACCACTTTTCGCACTTGTGTTAGTGTTGAAAAACCACTTTTCGCACTTGTGTTGGTGCAGGAAACCACATTTGCACTTGTATTAGTGTTGAAAAACCACTTTTCGCACTTGTGTTAGTGTTGAAAAACCACTTTTCGCACTTGTGTTGGTGCAAGAAACCACTTTTGCACTTGTATTAGTGTGGAAAAAACACTTTTTGCACTTGTGATAGTGTTCAAAAACCACTTTTCGCACTTGTGTTAGTGTTGAAAAACCACTTTTCGCACTTGTGTTGGTGCAGGATACCACTTTTGCACTTGTATTAGTGTGGAAAAACCACTTTTCGCACTTGTGTTAGTGTTGAAAAACCACTTTTCGCACTTGTATTAGTGTGGAAAAAACACTTTTCGCACTTGTGTTAGTGTTGAAAAACCACTTTTTGCACTTGTGTTAGTGTTGAAAAACCACTTTTCGCACTTGTGTTGGTGCAGGAAACCACTTTTGCACTTGTATTAGTGTGGAAAAAACACTTTTTGCACTTGTGATAGTGTTGAAAAACCACTTTTCGCACTTGTGTTAGTGTTGAAAAACCACTTTTCGCACTTGTGTTGGTGCAGGAAACCACTTTTGCACTTGTATTCGTGTGGAAAAAACACTTTTTGCACTTGTGATAGTGTTCAAAAACCACTTTTCGCACTTGTGTTAGTGTTGAAAAACCACTTTTCGCACTTGTGTTGGTGCAGGAAACAACTTTTGCACTTGTATTCGTGTGGAAAAACCACTTTTCGCACTTGTGTTAGTGTTGAAAAACCACTTTTCGCACTTGTGTTGGTGTTGCAAAACCACTTTTCGCACTTGTGATAGTGATGAAAAACCACTTTTCGCACTTGTGTTAGTGTTGAAAAACCACTTTTCGCACTTGTGTTGGTGCAGGAAACAACTTTTGCACTTGTATTAGTGTGGAAAAACCACTTTTCGCACTTGTGTTAGTGTTGAAAAGCCACTTTTCGCACTTGTGTTAGTGTTGAAAAACCACATTTCGCACTTGTGTTGGTGCAGGAAACCACTTTTGCACTTGTATTAGTGTGTAAAAAACACTTTTTGCACTTGTGATAGTGTTGAAAAACCACTTTTCGCACTTGTGTTAGTGTTGAAAAACCACTTTTCGCACTTGTGTTGGTGCAGGAAACCACTTTTGCACTTGTATTAGTGTGGAAAAACCACTTTTCGCACTTGTGTTAGTGTTGAAAAACCACTTTTCGCACTTGTGTTAGTGTTGAAAAACCACTTTTCGCACTTGTGTTAGTGTTGAAAAACCACTTTTCGCACTTGTGTTAGTGTTGAAAAACCACTTTTCGCACTTGTGTTGGTGCATGAAACCACTTTTGCACTTGTATTAGTGTGGAAAAAACACTTTTTGCACTTGTGATAGTGTTGAAAAACCACTTTTCGCACTTGTTAGTGTTGAAAAACCACTTTTCGCACTTGTGTTGGTGCAGGAAACCACATTTGCACTTGTATTAGTGTTGAAAAACCACTTTTCGCACTTGTGTTAGTGTTGAAAAACCACTTTTCGCACTTGTGTTGGTGCAAGAAACCACTTTTGCACTTGTATTAGTGTGGAAAAAACACTTTTTGCACTTGTGATAGTGTTCAAAAACCACTTTTCGCACTTGTATTAGTGTTGAAAAACCACTTTTCGCACTTGTGTTGGTGCAGGATACCACTTTTGCACTTGTATTAGTGTGGAAAAACCACTTTTCGCACTTGTGTTAGTGTTGAAAAACCACTTTTCGCACTTGTGTTAGTGTTGAAAAACCACTTTTTGCACTTGTGTTAGTGTTGAAAAACCACTTTTCGCACTTGTGTTAGTGTTGAAAAACCACTTTTCGCACTTGTATTGGTGCAGGAAACCACTTTTGCACTTGTATTAGTGTGGAAAAACCACTTTTCACACTTGTGTTAGTGTTGAAAAACCACTTTTCGCACTTGTGTTAGTGTTGAAAAACCACTTTTCGCACTTGTGTTGGTGTTGAAAAACCACTTTTCGCACTTGTGTTGTTGCAGGAAACCACTTTTGCACTTGTATTAGTGTGGAAAAAACACTTTTTGCACTTGTGATAGTGTTGAAAAACCATGTTTTCGCACTTGTGTTAGTGTTGAAAAACCACTTTTCGCACTTGTGTTGGTGCAGTAAACCACTTTTGCACTTGTATTAGTGTGGAAAAAACACTTTTCGCACTTGTGTTAGTGTTGAAAAACCACTTTTCGCACTTGTGTTAGTGTTGAAAAACCACTTTTCGCACTTGTGTTGGTGCAGGAAACCACTTTTGCACTTGTATTAGTGTGGGAAAAACACTTTTTGCACTTGTGATAGTGTTGAAAAACCACTTTTCGCACTTGTGTTAGTGTTGAAAAACCACTTTTCGCCCTTGTGTTGGTGCAGGAAACCACTTTTGTACTTGTATTAGTGTGGAAAAACCACTTTTCGCACTTGTGTTAGTGTTGAAAAACCACTTTTCGCACTTGTGTTGGTGTTGCAAAACCACTTTTCGCACTTGTGATAGTGATGAAAAACCACTTTTCGCACTTGTGTTAGTGTTGAAAAACCACTTTTCGCACTTGTGTTAGTGTTGAAAAGCCACTTTTTGCACTTGTGATAGTGTTGAAAAACCACTTTTCGCACTTGTGTTAGTGTTGAAAAACCACTTTTCGCACTTGTGTTGGTGCAGGAAACCACTTTTGCACTTGTATTAGTGTGGAAAAACCACTTTTCGCACTTGTGTTAGTGTTGAAAAACCACTTTTCGCACTTGTGTTAGTGTTGAAAAACCACTTTTCACACATGTGTTGGTGCAGGAAACCACTTTTGCACTTGTATTAGTGTGGAAAAAACACTTTTTGCACTTGTGATAGTGTTGAAAAACCACTTTTCGCACTTGTGTTGGTGCAGGATACCACTTTTGCACTTGTATTAGTGTGGAAAAACCACTTTTCGCACTTGTGTTAGTGTTGAAAAACCACTTTTCGCACTTGTGTTAGTGTTGAAAAACCACTTTTCGCACTTGTGTTAGTGTTGAAAAACCACTTTTCGCACTTGTGTTAGTGTTGAAAAACCACTTTTCGCACTTGTATTGGTGCAGGAAACCACTTTTGCACTTGTATTAGTGTGGAAAAAACACTTTTTGCGCTTGTGATAGTGTTGAAAAACCACTTTTCGCACTTGTGTTAGTGTTGAAAAACTACTTTTCGCACTTGTGTTGGTGCAGGAAACCACTTTTGCACTTGTATTAGTGTGGAAAAACCACTTTTCAAACTTGTGTTAGTGTTGAAAAACCACTTTTCGCACTTGTGTTAGTGTTGAAAAACCACTTTTCGCACTTGTGTTGGTGCAGGAAACCACTTTTGCACTTGTATTAGTGTGGAAAAAACACTTTTCGCACTTGTGTTAGTGTTGAAAAACCACTTTTCGCACTTGTGTTAGTGTTGAAAAACCACTTTTCGCATTTGTGTTGGTGCAGGAAACCACTTTTGCACTTGTATTCGTGTGGAAAAAACACTTTTTGCACTTGTGATAGTGTTCAAAAACCACTTTTCGCACATGTGTTGGTGCAGGAAACCACTTTTGCACTTGTATTAGTGTGGAAAAAACACTTTTTGCACTTGTGATAGTGTTGAAAAACCACTTTTGGCACTTGTGTTAGTGTTGAAAAACCACTTTTCGCACTTGTGTTGGTGCAGGAAACCACTTTTGCACTTGTATTAATGTGGAAAAACTACTTTTCGCACTTGTGTTAGTGTTGAAAAACCACTTTTCGCACTTGTGTTAGTGTTGAAAAACCAATTTTCGCACTTGTGTTAGTGTTGAAAAACCACTTTTCGCACTTGTGTTGGTGCAGGAAACCACTTTTGCACTTGTATTAGTGTGGAAAAAACACTTTTTGCACTTGTGATAGTGTTGAAAAACCACTTTTCGCACTTGTGTTAGTGTTGAAAAACCACTTTTCGCACTGTGTTGGTGCAGGAAATCACATTTGCACTTGTATTAGTGTTGAAAAACCACTTTTCGCACTTGTGTTAGTGTTGAAAAACCACTTTTCGCACTTGTGTTGGTGCAAGAAACCACTTTTGCACTTGTATTAGTGTGGAAAAAACACTTTTTGCACTTGTGATAGTGTTCAAAAACCACTTTTCGCACTTGTGTTAGTGTTGAAAAACCACTTTTCGCACTTGTGTTGGTGCAGGATACCACTTTTGCACTTGTATTAGTGTGGAAAAACCACTTTTCGCACTTGTGTTAGTGTTGAAAAACCACTTTTCGCACTTGTGTTAGTGTTGAAAAACCACTTTTCGCACTTGTGTTAGTGTTGAAAAACCACTTTTCGCACTTGTGTTAGTGTTGAAAAACCACTTTTCGCACTTGTGTTAGTGTTGAAAAACCACTTTTCGCACTTGTGTTAGTGTTGAAAAACCACTTTTCGCACTTGTATTGGTGCAGGAAACCACTTTTGCACTTGTATTAGTGTGGAAAAAACACTTTTTGCACTTGTGATAGTGTTGAAAAACCACTTTTCGCACTTGTGTTAGTGTTGAAAAACTACTTTTTGCACTTGTGTTGGTGCAGGAAACCACTTTTGCACTTGTATTAGTGTGGAAAAACCACTTTTCACACTTGTGTTAGTGTTGAAAAACCACTTTTCGCACTTGTGTTGGTGCAGGAACCACTTTTGCACTTGTATTAGTGTGGAAAAAACACTTTTCGCACTTGTGTTAGTGTTGAAAAACCACTTTTCGCACTTGTGTTAGTGTTGAAAAACCACTTTTCGCACTTGTGTTGGTGCAGGAAACCACTTTTGCACTTGTGTTAGTGTGGAAAAACCACTTTTCGCACTTGTGTTAGTGTTGAAAAACCACTTTTCGCACTTGTGTTAGTGTTGAAAAACCACTTTTCACACATGTGTTGGTGCAGGAAACCACTTTTGCACTTGTATTAGTGTGGAAAAAACACTTTTTGCACTTGTGATAGTGTTGAAAAACCACTTTTGGCACTTGTGTTAGTGTTGAAAAACCACTTTTCGCACTTGTGTTGGTGCAGGAAACCACTTTTGCACTTGTATTAGTGTGGAAAAAACACTTTTTGCACTTGTGATAGTGTTGAAAAACCACTTTTGGCACTTGTATTAGTGTTGAAAAACCACTTTTCGCATTTGTGTTAGTGTTGAAAAACCACTTTTCGCACTTGTGTTGGTGCAAGAAACCACTTTTGCACTTGTATTAGTGTGGAAAAAACACTTTTTGCACTTGTGATAGTGTTCAAAAACCACTTTTCGCACTTGTGTTAGTGTTGAAAAACCACTTTTCGCACTTGTTGGTGCAGGATACCACTTTTGCACTTGTATTAGTGTGGAAAAACCACTTTTCGCACTTGTGTTAGTGTTGAAAAACCACTTTTCGCACTTGTGTTAGTGTTGAAAAACCACTTTTCGCACTTGTGTTAGTGTTGAAAAACCACTTTTCGCACTTGTGTTAGTGTTGAAAAACCACTTTTCGCACTTGTATTGGTGCAGGAAACCACTTTTGCACTTGTATTAGTGTGTAAAAAACACTTTTTGCACTTGTGATAGTGTTGAAAAACCACTTTTCGCACTTGTGTTAGTGTTGAAAAACTACTTTTCGCACTTGTGTTGGTGCAGGAAACCACTTTTGCACTTGTATTAGTGTGGAAAAACCACTTTTCACACTTGTGTTAGTGTTGAAAACCACTTTTCGCACTTGTGTTAGTGTTGAAAAACCACTTTTCGCACTTGTGTTGGTGCAGGAAACCACTTTTGCACTTGTATTCGTGTGGAAAAAACACTTTTTGCACTTGTGATAGTGTTCAAAAACCACTTTTCGCACTTGTGTTAGTGTTGAAAAACCACTTTTCGCACTTGTGTTGGTGCAGGAAACAACTTTTGCACTTGTATTCGTGTGGAAAAACCACTTTTCGCACTTGTGTTAGTGTTGAAAAACCACTTTTCGCACTTGTGTTGGTGTTGCAAAACCACTTTTCGCACTTGTGATAGTGATGAAAAACCACTTTTCGCACTTGTGTTAGTGTTGAAAAACCACTTTTCGCACTTGTGTTGGTGCAGGAAACAACTTTTGCACTTGTATTAGTGTGGAAAAACCACTTTTCACACTTGTGTTAGTGTTGAAAAACCACTTTTCGCACTTGTGTTAGTGTTGAAAAACCACATTTCGCACTTGTGTTAGTGTTGAAAAACCACTTTTGCACTTGTATTAGTGTGTAAAAAACACTTTTTGCACTTGTGATAGTGTTGAAAAACCACTTTTCGCACTTGTGTTAGTGTTGAAAAACCACTTTTCGCACTTGTGTTGGTGCAGGAAACCACTTTTGCACTTGTATTAGTGTGGAAAAACCACTTTTCGCACTTGTGTTAGTGTTGAAAAACCACTTTTCACACTTGTGTTAGTGTTGAAAAACCACTTTTCGCACATGTGTTGGTGCAGGAAACCACTTTTGCACTTGTATTAGTGTGGAAAAACCACTTTTGGCACTTGTGTTAGTGTTGAAAAACCACTTTTCGCACTTGTGTTAGTGTTGAAAAACCACTTTTCGCACTTGTGTTAGTGTTGAAAAACCACTTTTCGCACTTGTGTTAGTGTTGAAAAACTACTTTTCGCACTTGTGTTAGTGTTGAAAAACCACTTTTCGCACTTGTATTGGTGCAGGAAACCACTTTTGCACTTGTATTAGTGTGGAAAAAACACTTTTTGCACTTGTGATAGTGTTGAAAAACCACTTTTCGCACTTGTGTTAGTGTTGAAAAACTACTTTTTGCACTTGTGTTGGTGCAGGAAACCACTTTTGCACTTGTATTAGTGTGGAAAAACCACTTTTCACACTTGTGTTAGTGTTGAAAAACCACTTTTCGCACTTGTGTTAGTGTTGAAAAACCACTTTTCGCACTTGAGTTGGTGCAGGAAACCACTTTTGCAGTTGTATTAGTGTGGAAAAAACACTTTTCGCACTTGTGTTAGTGTTGAAAAACCACTTTTCGCACTTGTGTTAGTGTTGAAAAACCACTTTTCGCACTTGTGTTGGTGCAGGAAACCACTTTTGCACTTGTATTAGTGTGGAAAAACCACTTTTCGCACTTGTGTTAGTGTTGAAAAACCACTTTTCGCACTTGTGTTAGTGTTGAAAAACCACTTTTCACACATGTGTTGGTGCAGGAAACCACTTTTGCACTTGTATTAGTGTGGAAAAAACACTTTTTGCACTTGTGATAGTGTTGAAAAACCACTTTTGGCACTTGTGTTAGTGTTGAAAAACCACTTTTCGCACTTGTGTTGGTGCAGGAAACCACATTTGCACTTGTATTAGTGTTGAAAAACCACTTTTCGCACTTGTGTTAGTGTTGAAAAACCACTTTTAGCACTTGTGTTGGTGCAAGAAACCACCTTTCGCACTTGTTGGTGCAGGATACCACTTTTGCACTTGTATTAGTGTGGAAAAACCACTTTTCGCACTTGTGTTAGTGTTGAAAAACCACTTTTCGCACTTGTGTTAGTGTTGAAAAACCACTTTTCGCACTTGTGTTAGTGTTGAAAAACCACTTTTCGCACTTGTGTTAGTGTTGAAAAACCACTTTTCGCACTTGTATTGGTGCAGGAAACCACTTTTGCACTTGTATTAGTGTGGAAAAAACACTTTTTGCACTTGTGATAGTGTTCAAAAACCACTTTTCGCACTTGTGTTAGTGTTGAAAAACCACTTTTCGCACTTGTGTTGGTGCAGGAAACAACTTTTGCACTTGTATTCGTGTGGAAAAACCACTTTTCGCACTTGTGATAGTGTTGAAAAACCACTTTTCGCACTTGTGTTGGTGTTGCAAAACCACTTTTCGCACTTGTGATAGTGATGAAAAACCACTTTTCGCACTTGTGTTAGTGTTGAAAAACCACTTTTCGCACTTGTGTTGGTGCAGGAAACAACTTTTGCACTTGTATTAGTGTGGAAAAACCACTTTTCGCTTTTGGTTTAGTGTTGAAAAACCACTTTTCGCACTTGTGTTAGTGTTGAAAAACCACATTTCGCACTTGTGTTAGTGTTGAAAAACCACTTTTGCACTTGTATTAGTGTGTAAAAAACACTTTTTGCACTTGTGATAGTGTTGAAAAACCACTTTTCGCACTTGTGTTAGTGTTGAAAAACCACTTTTCGCACTTGTGTTGGTGCAGGAAACCACTTTTGCACTTGTATTAGTGTGGAAATACCACTTTTCGCACTTGTGTTAGTGTTGAAAAACCACTTTTCGCACTTGTGTTAGTGTTGAAAAACCACTTTTCGCACATGTGTTGGTGCAGGAAACCACTTTTGCACTTGTATTAGTGTGGAAAAAACACTTTTTGCACTTGTGATAGTGTTGAAAAACCACTTTTGGCACTTGTGTTAGTGTTGAAAAACCACTTTTCGCACTTGTGTTGGTGCAGGAAACCACTTTTGCACTTGTATTAATGTGGAAAAACCACTTTTCGCACTTGTGTTAGTGTTGAAAAACCACTTTTCGCACTTGTGTTAGTGTTGAAAAACCACTTTTCGCACTTGTGTTAGTGTTGAAAAACCACTTTTCGCACTTGTGTTGGTGCAGGAAACCACTTTTGCACTTGTATTAGTGTGGAAAAAACACTTTTTGCACTTGTGATAGTGTTGAAAAACCACTTTTCGCACTTGTGTTAGTGTTGAAAAACCACTTTTCGCACTTGTGTTGGTGCAGGAAACCACATTTGCACTTGTATTAGTGTTGAAAAACCACTTTTCGCACTTGTGTTAGTGTTGAAAAACCACTTTTCGCACTTGTGTTGGTGCAAGAAACCACTTTTGCACTTGTATTAGTGTGGAAAAAACACTTTTTGCACTTGTGATAGTGTTCAAAAACCACTTTTCGCACTTGTGTTAGTGTTGAAAAACCACTTTTCGCATTTGTGTTGGTGCAGGATACCACTTTTGCACTTGTATTAGTGTGGAAAAACCACTTTTCGCACTTGTGTTAGTGTTGAAAAACCACTTTTCGCACTTGTATTAGTGTGGAAAAAACACTTTTCGCACTTGTGTTAGTGTTGAAAAACCACTTTTCGCACTTGTGTTAGTGTTGAAAAACCACTTTTCGCACTTGTGTTGGTGCAGGAAACCACTTTTGCACTTGTATTAGTGTGGAAAAAACACTTTTTGCACTTGTGATAGTGTTGAAAAACCACTTTTCGCACTTGTGTTAGTGTTGAAAAACCACTTTTCGCACTTGTGTTGGTGCAGGAAACCACTTTTGCACTTGTATTCGTGTGGAAAAAACACTTTTTGCACTTGTGATAGTGTTCAAAAACCACTTTTCGCACTTGTGTTAGTGTTGAAAAACCACTTTTCGCACTTGTGTTGGTGCAGGAAACAACTTTTGCACTTGTATTCGTGTGGAAAAACCACTTTTCGCACTTGTGTTAGTGTTGAAAAACCACTTTTCGCACTTGTGTTGGTGTTGCAAAACCACTTTTCGCACTTGTGATAGTGATGAAAAACCACTTTTCGCACTTGTGTTAGTGTTGAAAAACCACTTTTCGCACTTGTGTTGGTGCAGGAAACAACTTTTGCACTTGTATTAGTGTGGAAAAAACCACTTTTCGCACTTGTGTTAGTGTTGAAAAGCCACTTTTCGCACTTGTGTTAGTGTTGAAAAACCACATTTCGCACTTGTGTTGGTGCAGGAAACCACTTTTGCACTTGTATTAGTGTGTAAAAAACACTTTTTGCACTTGTGATAGTGTTGAAAAACCACTTTTCGCACTTGTGTTAGTGTTGAAAAACCACTTTTCGCACTTGTGTTGGTGCAGGAAACCACTTTTGCACTTGTATTAGTGTGGAAAAACCACTTTTCGCACTTGTGTTAGTGTTGAAAAACCACTTTTCGCACTTGTGTTAGTGTTGAAAAACCACTTTTCGCACTTGTGTTAGTGTTGAAAAACCACTTTTCGCACTTGTGTTAGTGTTGAAAAACCACTTTTCGCACTTGTGTTGGTGCATGAAACCACTTTTGCACTTGTATTAGTGTGGAAAAAACACTTTTTGCACTTGTGATAGTGTTGAAAAACCACTTTTCGCACTTGTTAGTGTTGAAAAACCACTTTTCGCACTTGTGTTGGTGCAGGAAACCACATTTGCACTTGTATTAGTGTTGAAAAACCACTTTTCGCACTTGTGTTAGTGTTGAAAAACCACTTTTCGCACTTGTGTTGGTGCAAGAAACCACTTTTGCACTTGTATTAGTGTGGAAAAAACACTTTTTGCACTTGTGATAGTGTTCAAAAACCACTTTTCGCACTTGTATTAGTGTTGAAAAACCACTTTTCGCACTTGTGTTGGTGCAGGATACCACTTTTGCACTTGTATTAGTGTGGAAAAACCACTTTTCGCACTTGTGTTAGTGTTGAAAAACCACTTTTCGCACTTGTGTTAGTGTTGAAAAACCACTTTTCGCACTTGTATTGGTGCAGGAAACCACTTTTGCACTTGTATTAGTGTGGAAAAACCACTTTTCACACTTGTGTTAGTGTTGAAAAACCACTTTTCGCACTTGTGTTAGTGTTGAAAAACCACTTTTCGCACTTGTGTTGGTGTTGAAAAACCACTTTTCGCACTTGTGTTGTTGCAGGAAACCACTTTTGCACTTGTATTAGTGTGGAAAAAACACTTTTTGCACTTGTGATAGTGTTGAAAAACCATGTTTTCGCACTTGTGTTAGTGTTGAAAAACCACTTTTCGCACTTGTGTTGGTGCAGGAAACCACTTTTGCACTTGTATTAGTGTGGAAAAAACACTTTTCGCACTTGTGTTAGTGTTGAAAAACCACTTTTCGCACTTGTGTTAGTGTTGAAAAACCACTTTTCGCACTTGTGTTGGTGCAGGAAACCACTTTTGCACTTGTATTAGTGTGGGAAAAACACTTTTTGCACTTGTGATAGTGTTGAAAAACCACTTTTCGCACTTGTGTTAGTGTTGAAAAACCACTTTTCGCCCTTGTGTTGGTGCAGGAAACCACTTTTGTACTTGTATTAGTGTGGAAAAACCACTTTTCGCACTTGTGTTAGTGTTGAAAAACCACTTTTCGCACTTGTGTTGGTGTTGCAAAACCACTTTTCGCACTTGTGATAGTGATGAAAAACCACTTTTCGCACTTGTGTTAGTGTTGAAAAACCACTTTTCGCACTTGTGTTAGTGTTGAAAAGCCACTTTTTGCACTTGTGATAGTGTTGAAAAACCACTTTTCGCACTTGTGTTAGTGTTGAAAAACCACTTTTCGCACTTGTGTTGGTGCAGGAAACCACTTTTGCACTTGTATTAGTGTGGAAAAACCACTTTTCGCACTTGTGTTAGTGTTGAAAAACCACTTTTCGCACTTGTGTTAGTGTTGAAAAACCACTTTTCACACATGTGTTGGTGCAGGAAACCACTTTTGCACTTGTATTAGTGTGGAAAAAACACTTTTTGCACTTGTGATAGTGTTGAAAAACCACTTTTCGCACTTGTGTTGGTGCAGGATACCACTTTTGCACTTGTATTAGTGTGGAAAAACCACTTTTCGCACTTGTGTTAGTGTTGAAAAACCACTTTTCGCACTTGTGTTAGTGTTGAAAAACCACTTTTCGCACTTGTGTTAGTGTTGAAAAACCACTTTTCGCACTTGTGTTAGTGTTGAAAAACCACTTTTCGCACTTGTATTGGTGCAGGAAACCACTTTTGCACTTGTATTAGTGTGGAAAAAACACTTTTTGCGCTTGTGATAGTGTTGAAAAACCACTTTTCGCACTTGTGTTAGTGTTGAAAAACTACTTTTCGCACTTGTGTTGGTGCAGGAAACCACTTTTGCACTTGTATTAGTGTGGAAAAACCACTTTTCAAACTTGTGTTAGTGTTGAAAAACCACTTTTCGCACTTGTGTTAGTGTTGAAAAACCACTTTTCGCACTTGTGTTGGTGCAGGAAACCACTTTTGCACTTGTATTAGTGTGGAAAAAACACTTTTCGCACTTGTGTTAGTGTTGAAAAACCACTTTTCGCACTTGTGTTAGTGTTGAAAAACCACTTTTCGCATTTGTGTTGGTGCAGGAAACCACTTTTGCACTTGTAGTCGTGTGGAAAAAACACTTTTTGCACTTGTGATAGTGTTCAAAAACCACTTTTCGCACATGTGTTGGTGCAGGAAACCACTTTTGCACTTGTATTAGTGTGGAAAAAACACTTTTTGCACTTGTGATAGTGTTGAAAAACCACTTTTGGCACTTGTGTTAGTGTTGAAAAACCACTTTTCGCACTTGTGTTGGTGCAGGAAACCACTTTTGCACTTGTATTAATGTGGAAAAACTACTTTTCGCACTTGTGTTAGTGTTGAAAAACCACTTTTCGCACTTGTGTTAGTGTTGAAAAACCACTTTTCGCACTTGTGTTAGTGTTGAAAAACCACTTTTCGCACTTGTGTTGGTGCAGGAAACCACTTTTGCACTTGTATTAGTGTGGAAAAAACACTTTTTGCACTTGTGATAGTGTTGAAAAACCACTTTTCGCACTTGTGTTAGTGTTGAAAAACCACTTTTCGCACTGTGTTGGTGCAGGAAACCACATTTGCACTTGTATTAGTGTTGAAAAACCACTTTTCGCACTTGTGTTAGTGTTGAAAAACCACTTTTCGCACTTGTGTTGGTGCAAGAAACCACTTTTGCACTTGTATTAGTGTGGAAAAAACACTTTTTGCACTTGTGATAGTGTTCAAAAACCACTTTTCGCACTTGTGTTAGTGTTGAAAAACCACTTTTCGCACTTGTGTTGGTGCAGGATACCACTTTTGCACTTGTATTAGTGTGGAAAAACCACTTTTCGCACTTGTGTTAGTGTTGAAAAACCACTTTTCGCACTTGTGTTAGTGTTGAAAAACCACTTTTCGCACTTGTGTTAGTGTTGAAAAACCACTTTTCGCACTTGTGTTAGTGTTGAAAAACCACTTTTCGCACTTGTGTTAGTGTTGAAAAACCACTTTTCGCACTTGTATTGGTGCAGGAAACCACTTTTGCACTTGTATTAGTGTGGAAAAAAAACTTTTTGCACTTGTGATAGTGTTGAAAAACCACTTTTCGCACTTGTGTTAGTGTTGAAAAACTACTTTTTGCACTTGTGTTGGTGCAGGAAACCACTTTTGCACTTGTATTAGTGTGGAAAAACCACTTTTCACACTTGTGTTAGTGTTGAAAAACCACTTTTCGCACTTGTGTTGGTGCAGGAAACCACTTTTGCACTTGTATTAGTGTGGAAAAAACACTTTTCGCACTTGTGTTAGTGTTGAAAAACCACTTTTCGCACTTGTGTTAGTGTTGAAAAACCACTTTTCGCACTTGTGTTGGTGCAGGAAACCACTTTTGCACTTGTGTTAGTGTGGAAAAACCACTTTTCGCACTTGTGTTAGTGTTGAAAAACCACTTTTCGCACTTGTGTTAGTGTTGAAAAACCACTTTTCACACATGTGTTGGTGCAGGAAACCACTTTTGCACTTGTATTAGTGTGGAAAAAACACTTTTTGCACTTGTGATAGTGTTGAAAAACCACTTTTGGCACTTGTGTTAGTGTTGAAAAACCACTTTTCGCACTTGTGTTGGTGCAGGAAACCACTTTTGCACTTGTATTAGTGTGGAAAAAACACTTTTTGCACTTGTGATAGTGTTGAAAAACCACTTTTGGCACTTGTATTAGTGTTGAAAAACCACTTTTCGCATTTGTGTTAGTGTTGAAAAACCACTTTTCGCACTTGTGTTGGTGCAAGAAACCACTTTTGCACTTGTATTAGTGTGGAAAAAACACTTTTTGCACTTGTGATAGTGTTCAAAAACCACTTTTCGCACTTGTGTTAGTGTTGAAAAACCACTTTTCGCACTTGTTGGTGCAGGATACCACTTTTGCACTTGTATTAGTGTGGAAAAACCACTTTTCGCACTTGTGTTAGTGTTGAAAAACCACTTTTCGCACTTGTGTTAGTGTTGAAAAACCACTTTTCGCACTTGTGTTAGTGTTGAAAAACCACTTTTCGCACTTGTGTTAGTGTTGAAAAACCACTTTTCGCACTTGTATTGGTGCAGGAAACCACTTTTGCACTTGTATTAGTGTGGAAAAAACACTTTTTGCACTTGTGATAGTGTTGAAAAACCACTTTTCGCACTTGTGTTAGTGTTGAAAAACTACTTTTCGCACTTGTGTTGGTGCAGGAAACCACTTTTGCACTTGTATTAGTGTGGAAAAACCACTTTTCACACTTGTGTTAGTGTTGAAAACCACTTTTCGCACTTGTGTTAGTGTTGAAAAACCACTTTTCGCACTTGTGTTGGTGCAGGAAACCACTTTTGCACTTGTATTCGTGTGGAAAAAACACTTTTTGCACTTGTGATAGTGTTCAAAAACCACTTTTCGCACTTGTGTTAGTGTTGAAAAACCACTTTTCGCACTTGTGTTGGTGCAGGAAACAACTTTTGCACTTGTATTCGTGTGGAAAAACCACTTTTCGCACTTGTGTTAGTGTTGAAAAACCACTTTTCGCACTTGTGTTGGTGTTGCAAAACCACTTTTCGCACTTGTGATAGTGATGAAAAACCACTTTTCGCACTTGTGTTAGTGTTGAAAAACCACTTTTCGCACTTGTGTTGGTGCAGGAAACAACTTTTGCACTTGTATTAGTGTGGAAAAACCACTTTTCACACTTGTGTTAGTGTTGAAAAACCACTTTTCGCACTTGTGTTAGTGTTGAAAAACCACATTTCGCACTTGTGTTAGTGTTGAAAAACCACTTTTGCACTTGTATTAGTGTGTAAAAAACACTTTTTGCACTTGTGATAGTGTTGAAAAACCACTTTTCGCACTTGTGTTAGTGTTGAAAAACCACTTTTCGCACTTGTGTTGGTGCAGGAAACCACTTTTGCACTTGTATTAGTGTGGAAAAACCACTTTTCGCACTTGTGTTAGTGTTGAAAAACCACTTTTCGCACTTGTGTTAGTGTTGAAAAACCACTTTTCGCACATGTGTTGGTGCAGGAAACCACTTTTGCACTTGTATTAGTGTGGAAAAACCACTTTTGGCACTTGTGTTAGTGTTGAAAAACCACTTTTCGCACTTGTGTTAGTGTTGAAAAACCACTTTTCGCACTTGTATTGGTGCAGGAAACCACTTTTGCACTTGTATTAGTGTGGAAAAAACACTTTTTGCACTTGTGATAGTGTTGAAAAACCACTTTTCGCACTTGTGTTAGTGTTGAAAAACTACTTTTCGCACTTGTGTTGGTGCAGGAAACCACTTTTGCACGTGTATTAGTGTGGAAAAACCACTTTTCACACTTGTGTTAGTGTTGAAAAACCACTTTTCGCACTTGTGTTAGTGTTGAAAAACCACTTTTCGCACTTGTGTTGGTGCAGGAAACCACTTTTGCACTTGTATTCGTGTGGAAAAAACACTTTTTGCACTTGTGATAGTGTTCAAAAACCACTTTTCGCACTTGTGTTAGTGTTGAAAAACCACTTTTCGCACTTGTGTTGGTGCAGGAAACAACTTTTGCACTTGTATTCGTGTGGAAAAACCACTTTTCGCACTTGTGTTAGTGTTGAAAAACCACTTTTCACACTTGTGTTGGTGTTGCAAAACCACTTTTCGCACTTGTGATAGTGATGAAAAACCACTTTTCGCACTTGTGTTAGTGTTGAAAAACCACTTTTCGCACTTGTGTTGGTGCAGGAAACAACTTTTGCACTTGTATTAGTGAGGAAAAACCACTTTTCACACTTGTGTTAGTGTTGAAAAACCACTTTTCGCACTTGTGTTAGTGTTGAAAAACCACATTTCGCACTTGTGTTAGTGTTGAAAAACCACTTTTGCACTTGTATTAGTGTGTAAAAAACACTTTTTGCACTTGTGATAGTGTTGAAAAACCACTTTTCGCACTTGTGTTAGTGTTGAAAAACCACTTTTCGCACTTGTGTTGGTGCAGGAAACCACTTTTGCACTTGTATTAGTGTGGAAAAACCACTTTTCGCACTTGTGTTAGTGTTGAAAAACCACTTTTCGCACTTGTGTTAGTGTTGAAAAACCACTTTTCGCACATGTGTTGGTGCAGGAAACCACTTTTGCACTTGTATTAGTGTGGAAAAAACACTTTTTGCACTTGTGATAGTGTTGAAAAACCACTTTTGGCACTTGTGTTAGTGTTGAAAAACCACTTTTCGCACTTGTGTTGGTGCAGGAAACCACTTTTGCACTTGTATTAATGTGGAAAAACCACTTTTCGCACTTGTGTTAGTGTTGAAAAACCACTTTTCGCACTTGTGTTAGTGTTGAAAAACAACTTTTCGCACTTGTGTTAGTGTTGAAAAACCACTTTTCGCACTTGTGTTGGTGCAGGAAACCACTTTTGCACTTGTATTAGTGTGGAAAAAACACTTTTTGCACTTGTGATAGTGTTGAAAAACCACTTTTCGCACTTGTGTTAGTGTTGAAAAACCACTTTTCGCACTTGTGTTGGTGCAGGAAACCACATTTGCACTTGTATTAGTGTTGAAAAACCACTTTTCGCACTTGTGTTGGTGCAGGAAACCACTTTTGCACTTGTATTAGTGTGGAAAAAACACTTTTTGCACTTGTGATAGTGTTGAAAAACCACTTTTGGCACTTGTGGTAGTGTTGAAAAACCACTTTTCGCACTTGTGTTGGTGCAGGAAACCACTTTTGCACTTGTATTAATGTGGAAAAAACCACTTTTCGCACTTGTGTTAGTGTTGAAAAACCACTTTTCGCACTTGTGTTAGTGTTGAAAAACCACTTTTCGCACTTGTGTTAGTGTTGAAAAACCACTTTTCGCACTTGTGTTAGTGTTGAAAAACCACTTTTCGCAATTGTGTTGGTGCAGGAAACCACTTTTGCACTTGTATTAGTGTGGAAAAAACACTTTTTGCACTTGTGATAGTGTTGAAAAACCACTTTTCGCACTTGTGTTAGTGTTGAAAAACCACTTTTCGCACTGTGTTGGTGCAGGAAACCACATTTGCACTTGTATTAGTGTTGAAAAACCACGTTTCGCACTTGTGTTAGTGTTGAAAAACCACTTTTCGCACTTGTGTTGGTGCAAGAAACCACTTTTGCACTTGTATTAGTGTGGAAAAAACACTTTTTGCACTTGTGATAGTGTTCAAAAACCACTTTTCGCACTTGTGTTAGTGTTGAAAAACCACTTTTCGCACTTGTGTTGGTGCAGGATACCACTTTTGCACTTGTATTAGTGTGGAAAAACCACTTTTCGCACTTGTGTTAGTGTTGAAAAACCACTTTTCGCACTTGTGTTAGTGTTGAAAAACCACTTTTCGCACTTGTGTTAGTGTTGAAAAACCACTTTTCGCACTTGTGTTAGTGTTGAAAAACTACTTTTCACACTTGTGTTAGTGTTGAAAAACCACTTTTCGCACTTGTATTGGTGCAGGAAACCACTTTTGCACTTGTATTAGTGTGGAAAAAACACTTTTTGCACTTGTGATAGTGTTGAAAAACCACTTTTCGCACTTGTGTTAGTGTTGAAAAACTACTTTTTGCACTTGTGTTGGTGCAGGAAACCACTTTTGCACTTGTATTAGTGTGGAAAAACCACTTTTCACACTTGTGTTAGTGTTGAAAAACCACTTTTCGCACTTGTGTTAGTGTTGAAAAACCACTTTTCGCACTTGTGTTGGTGCAGGAAACCACTTTTGCACTTGAATTAGTGTGGAAAAAACACTTTTCGCACTTGTGTTAGTGTTGAAAAACCACTTTTCGCACTTGTGTTAGTGTTGAAAAACCACTTTTCGCACTTGTGTTGGTGCAGGAAACCACTTTTGCACTTGTATTAGTGTGGAAAAACCACTTTTCGCACTTGTGTTTGTGTTGAAAAACCACTTTTCGCACTTGTGTTAGTGTTGAAAAACCACTTTTCGCACTTGTGTTGGTGCAGGAAACCACTTTTGCACTTGTATTAGTGTGGAAAAACCACTTTTCGCACTTGTGTTAGTGTTGAAAAACCACTTTTCGCACTTGTGTTAGTGTTGAAAAACCACTTTTCACACATGTGTTGGTGCAGGAAACCACTTTTGCACTTGTATTAGTGTGGAAAAAACACTTTTTGCACTTGTGATAGTGTTGAAAAACCACTTTTGGCACTTGTGTTAGTGTTGAAAAACCACTTTTCGCACTTGTGTTGGTGCAGGAAACCACATTTGCACTTGTATTAGTGTTGAAAAACCACTTTTCGCACTTGTGTTAGTGTTGAAAAACCACTTTTCGCACTTGTGTTGGTGCAAGAAACCACTTTTCGAACTTGTTGGTGCAGGATACCACTTTTGCACTTGTATTAGTGTGGAAAAACCACTTTTCGCACTTGTGTTAGTGTTGAAAAACCACTTTTCGCACTTGTGTTAGTGTTGAAAAACCACTTTTCGCACTTGTGTTAGTGTTGAAAAACCACTTTTCGCACTTGTGTTAGTGTTGAAAAACCACTTTTCGCACTTGTATTGGTGCAGGAAACCACTTTTGCACTTGTATTAGTGTGGAAAAAACACTTTTTGCACTTGTGATAGTGTTCAAAAACCACTTTTCGCACTTGTGTTAGTGTTGAAAAACCACTTTTCGCACTTGTGTTGGTGCAGGAAACAACTTTTGCACTTGTATTCGTGTGGAAAAACCACTTTTCGCACTTGTGATAGTGTTGAAAAACCACTTTTCGCACTTGTGTTGGTGTTGCAAAACCACTTTTCGCACTTGTGATAGTGATGAAAAACCACTTTTCGCACTTGTGTTAGTGTTGAAAAACACTTTTCGCACTTGTGTTGGTGCAGGAAACAACTTTTGCACTTGTATTAGTGTGGAAAAACCACTTTTCGCTTTTGGTTTAGTGTTGAAAAACCACTTTTCGCACTTGTGTTAGTGTTGAAAAACCACATTTCGCACTTGTGTTAGTGTTGAAAAACCACTTTTGCACTTGTATTAGTGTGTAAAAAACACTTTTTGCACTTGTGATAGTGTTGAAAAACCACTTTTCGCACTTGTGTTAGTGTTGAAAAACCACTTTTCGCACTTGTGTTGGTGCAGGAAACCACTTTTGCACTTGTATTAGTGTGGAAATACCACTTTTCGCACTTGTGTTAGTGTTGAAAAACCACTTTTCACACTTGTGTTAGTGTTGAAAAACCACTTTTCGCACATGTGTTGGTGCAGGAAACCACTTTTGCACTTGTATTAGTGTGGAAAAAACACTTTTTGCACTTGTGATAGTGTTGAAAAACCACTTTTGGCACTTGTGTTAGTGTTGAAAAACCACTTTTCGCACTTGTGTTGGTGCAGGAAACCACTTTTGCACTTGTATTAATGTGGAAAAACCACTTTTCGCACTTGTGTTAGTGTTGAAAAACCACTTTTCGCACTTGTGTTAGTGTTGAAAAACCACTTTTCGCACTTGTGTTAGTGTTGAAAAACCACTTTTCGCACTTGTGTTGGTGCAGGAAACCACTTTTGCACTTGTATTAGTGTGGAAAAAACACTTTTTGCACTTGTGATAGTGTTGAAAAACCACTTTTCGCACTTGTGTTAGTGTTGAAAAACCACTTTTCGCACTTGTGTTGGTGCAGGAAACCACATTTGCACTTGTATTAGTGTTGAAAAACCACTTTTCGCACTTGTGTTAGTGTTGAAAAACCACTTTTCGCACTTGTGTTGGTGCAAGAAACCACTTTTGCACTTGTATTAGTGTGGAAAAAACACTTTTTGCACTTGTGATAGTGTTCAAAAACCACTTTTCGCACTTGTGTTAGTGTTGAAAAACCACTTTTCGCACTTGTGTTGGTGCAGGATACCACTTTTGCACTTGTATTAGTGTGGAAAAACCACTTTTCGCACTTGTGTTAGTGTTGAAAAACCACTTTTCGCACTTGTATTAGTGTGGAAAAAACACTTTTCGCACTTGTGTTAGTGTTGAAAAACCACTTTTCGCACTTGTGTTAGTGTTGAAAAACCACTTTTCGCACTTGTGTTGGTGCAGGAAACCACTTTTGCACTTGTATTAGTGTGGAAAAAACACTTTTTGCACTTGTGATAGTGTTGAAAAACCACTTTTCGCACTTGTGTTAGTGTTGAAAAACCACTTTTCGCACTTGTGTTGGTGCAGGAAACCACTTTTGCACTTGTATTCGTGTGGAAAAAACACTTTTTGCACTTGTGATAGTGTTCAAAAACCACTTTTCGCACTTGTGTTAGTGTTGAAAAACCACTTTTCGCACTTGTGTTGGTGCAGGAAACAACTTTTGCACTTGTATTCGTGTGGAAAAACCACTTTTCGCACTTGTGTTAGTGTTGAAAAACCACTTTTCGCACTTGTGTTGGTGTTGCAAAACCACTTTTCGCACTTGTGATAGTGATGAAAAACCACTTTTCGCACTTGTGTTAGTGTTGAAAAACCACTTTTCGCACTTGTGTTGGTGCAGGAAACAACTTTTGCACTTGTATTAGTGTGGAAAAACCACTTTTCGCACTTGTGTTAGTGTTGAAAAGCCACTTTTCGCACTTGTGTTAGTGTTGAAAAACCACATTTCGCACTTGTGTTGGTGCAGGAAACCACTTTTGCACTTGTATTAGTGTGTAAAAAACACTTTTTGCACTTGTGATAGTGTTGAAAAACACTTTTCGCACTTGTGTTAGTGTTGAAAAACCACTTTTCGCACTTGTGTTGGTGCAGGAAACCACTTTTGCACTTGTATTAGTGTGGAAAAACCACTTTTCGCACTTGTGTTAGTGTTGAAAAACCACTTTTCGCACTTGTGTTAGTGTTGAAAAACCACTTTTCACACATGTGTTGGTGCAGGAAACCACTTTTGCACTTGTATTAGTGTGGAAAAAAACACTTTTTGCACTTGTGATAGTGTTGAAAAACCACTTTTGGCACTTGTGTTAGTGTTGAAAAACCACTTTTCGCACTTGTGTTTGTGCAGGAAACCACTTTTGCACTTGTATTAATGTGGAAAAACCACTTTTCGCACTTGTGTTAGTGTTGAAAAACCACTTTTCGCACTTGTGTTAGTGTTGAAAAACCACTTTTCGCACTTGTGTTAGTGTTGAAAAACCACTTTTCGCACTTGTGTTGGTGCATGAAACCACTTTTGCACTTGTATTAGTGTGGAAAAAACACTTTTTGCACTTGTGATAGTGTTGAAAAACCACTTTTCGCACTTGTTAGTGTTGAAAAACCACTTTTCGCACTTGTGTTGGTGCAGGAAACCACATTTGCACTTGTATTAGTGTTGAAAAACCACTTTTCGCACTTGTGTTAGTGTTGAAAAACCACTTTTCGCACTTGTGTTGGTGCAAGAAACCACTTTTGCACTTGTATTAGTGTGGAAAAAACACTTTTTGCACTTGTGATAGTGTTCAAAAACCACTTTTCGCACTTGTATTAGTGTTGAAAAACCACTTTTCGCACTTGTGTTGGTGCAGGATACCACTTTTGCACTTGTATTAGTGTGGAAAAACCACTTTTCGCAACTTGTGTTAGTGTTGAAAAACCACTTTTCGCACTTGTGTTAGTGTTGAAAAACCACTTTTTGCACTTGTGTTAGTGTTGAAAAACCACTTTTCGCACTTGTGTTAGTGTTGAAAAACCACTTTTCGCACTTGTATTGGTGCAGGAAACCACTTTTGCACTTGTATTAGTGTGGAAAAAACCACTTTTCACACTTGTGTTAGTGTTGAAAAACCACTTTTCGCACTTGTGTTGGTGCAGGAAACCACTTTTGCACTTGTATTAGTGTGGAAAAAACACTTTTTGCACTTGTGATAGTGTTGAAAAACCACTTTTCGCACTTGTGTTAGTGTTGAAAAACCACTTTTCGCACTTGTGTTAGTGTTGAAAAACCACTTTTCGCACTTGTGTTGGTGCAGGAAACCACTTTTGCACTTGTATTAGTGTGGAAAAAACACTTTTGCACTTGTGATAGTGTTGACAAACCACTTTTCGCACTTGTGTTAGTGTTGAAAAACCACTTTTCGCACTTGTGTTGGTGCAGGATACCACTTTTGCAGTTGTATTAGTGTGGAAAAAACACTTTTTGCACTTGTGATAGTGTTGAAAAACCACTTTTCGCACTTGTGTTAGTGTTGAAAAACCACTTTTCGCACTTGTGTTAGTGTTGAAAAACCACTTTTCGCACTTGTGTTGGTGCAGGAAACCACTTTTGCACTTGTATTAGTGTGGAAAAAACACTTTTGCACTTGTGATAGTGTTGACAAACCACTTTTCGCACTTGTGTTAGTGTTGAAAACCACTTTTCGCACTTGTGTTGGTGCAGCATACCACTTTTGCACTTGTATTAGTGTGGAAAAAACACTTTTTGCACTTGTGATAGTGTTGAAAAACCACTTTTCTCACTTGTGTTCGTGTTGAAAAACCACTTTTCGCACTTGTGTTGGTGCAGGAAACCACTTTTGCACTTGTATTAGTGTTGAAAAACCACTTTTCGCACTTGTGTTAGTGTTGAAAAACCAATTTTCGCACTTGTGTTGTGCAGGAAACCACTTTTGCACTTGTATTAGTGTTGAAAAACCACTTTTCGCACTTGTGTTAGTGTTGAAAAACCACTTTTCGCACTTGTGTTGGTGCAGGAAACCACTTTTGCACTTGTATTAGTGTGGAAAAAAACACTTTTTGCACTTGTGATAGTGTTGAAAAACCACTTTTCGCACTTGTGTTAGTGTTGAAAAACCACTTTTCGCCCTTGTGTTGGTGCAGGAAACCACTTTTGCACTTGTATTAGTGTGGAAAAACCACTTTTCGCACTTGTGTTAGTGTTGAAAAACCACTTTTCGCACTTGTGTTTGTGTTGAAAAACCACTTTTCGCACTTGTGTTGGTGCAGGAAACCACTTTTGCACTTGTATTAGTGTGGAAAAAACACTTTTTGCACTTGTGATTGTGTTCAAAAACCACTTTTCGCACTTGTGTTAGTGTTGAAAAACCACTTTTCGCACTTGTGTTGGTGCAGGAAACCACTTTTGCTCTTGTATTAGTGTGGAAAAACCACTTTTCGCACTTGTGTTAGTGTTGAAAAACCACTTTTCGCACTTGTGTTAGTGTTGAAAAACCACTTTTCGCACTTGTGTTGGTGCAGGAAATCACTTTTGCACTTGTATTAGTGTGGAAATACCACTTTTCGCACTTGTGTTAGTGTTGAAAAACCACTTTTCGCACTTGCGTTAGTGTTGAAAAACCACTTTTCACACTTGTGTTAGTGCAGGAAACAACTTTTGCACTTGTATTAGTGTGGAAAAACCACTTTTCGCACTTGTGTTAGTGTTGAAAAAACACTTTTCGCACTTGTGTTAGTGTTGAAAAACCACATTTCGCACTTGTGTTGGTGCAGGAAACCACTTTTGCACTTGTATTAGTGTGGAAAAAACACTTTTTGCACTTGTGATAGTGTTGAAAAACCACTTTTCGCACTTGTGTTAGTGTTGAAAAACCACTTTTCGCACTTGTGTTGGTGCAGGAAACCACTTTTGCACTTGTATTAGTGTGGAAAACCCACTTTTCGCACTTGTGTTAATGTTGAAAAACCACTTTTCGCACTTGTGTTAGTGTTGAAAAACCACTTTTCGCACATGTGTTGGTGCAGGAAACCACTTTTGCACTTGTATTAGTGTGGAAAAAACACTTTTTGCACTTGTGATAGTGTTGAAAAACCACTTTTGGCACTTGTGTTAGTGTTGAAAAACCACTTTTCGCACTTGTGTTGGTGCAGGAAACCACTTTTGCACTTGTATTAGTGTGGAAAAAACACTTTTGCACTTGTGATAGTGTTGACAAACCACTTTTCGCACTTGTGTTTGTGTTGAAAAACCACTTTTCGCACTTGTGTTGGTGCAGGAAACCACTTTTGGCACTTGTGTTGGTGCAGGAAACCACTTTTGCTCTTGTATTAGTGTGGAAAAAACACTTTTTGCACTTGTGATAGTGTTGAAAAACCACTTTTCGCACTTGTGTTAGTGTTGAAAAACCACTTTTCGCACTTGTGTTGGTGCAGGAAACCACTTTTCCACTTCTATTAGTGTGGAAAAACCACTTTTCGCACTTGTGTTAGTGTTGAAAAACCACTTTTCGCACTTGTGTTAGTGTTGAAAAACCACTTTTCGCACTTGTGTTAGTGTTGAAAAACCACTTTTCGCACTTGTGTTGGTGCAGGAAACCACTTTTGCACTTGTGATGGTGTTGAAAAACCACTTTTCGCACTTGTGTTAGTGTTGAAAAACCACTTTTCGCACTTGTGTTAGTGTTGAAAAAACACTTTTCGCACTTGTGTTAGTGTTGAAAAACCACTTTTCGCACTTGTGTTGGTGCAGGAAACCACTTTTGGACTTGTATTTGTGTGGAAAAAACACTTTTTGCACTTGTGATAGTGTTGAAAAACCACTTTTCGCACTTGTGTTAGTGTTGAAAAACCACTTTTCGCACTTGTGTTGGTGCAGGAAACCTGTTTTGCACTTGTATTAGTGTGGAAAAACCACTTTTCGCACTTGTGTTAGTGTTGAAAAACCACTTTTCGCACTTGTGTTAGTGTTGAAAAACCACTTTTCGCACTTGTGTTGGTGCAGGAAACCACTTTTGCACTTGTATTCGTGTGGAAAAAACACTTTTTGCACTTGTGATAGTGTTCAAAAACCACTTTTCGCACTTGTGTTAGTGTTGAAAAACCACTTTTCGCACTTGTGTTGGTGCAGGAAACAACTTTTGCACTTGTATTCGTGTGGAAAAACCACTTTTCGCACTTGTGTTAGTGTTGAAAAACCACTTTTCGCACTTTTGTTAGTGTTGAAAAACCACATTTCGCACTTGTGTTGGTGCAGGAAACCACTTTTGCACTTGTATTAGTGTGTAAAAAACACTTTTTGCACTTGTGATAGTGTTGAAAAACCACTTTTCGCACTTGTGTTAGTGTTGAAAAACCACATTTCGCACTTGTGTTGGTGCAGGAAACTACTTTTGCACTTGTATTAGTGTGGAAAAACCACTTTTTGCACTTGTGTTAGTGTTGAAAAACCACTTTTCGCACTTATGTTAGTGTTGAAAAACCACTTTTCGCACATGTGTTGGTGCAGGAAACAACTTTTGCAATTGTATTAGTGTGGAAAAAACACTTTTTGCACTTGTGATAGTGTTGAAAAACCACTTTTGGCACTTGTGTTAGTGTTGAAAAACCACTTTTCGCACTTGTGTTGGTGCAGGAAACCACTTTTGCACTTGTATTAATGTGGAAAAACCACTTTTCGCACTTGTGTTAGTGTTGAAAAACCACTTTTCGCACTTGTGTTAGTGTTGAAAAACCACTTTTCGCACTTGTGTTGGTGCAGGAAACCACTTTTGCACTTGTATTAGTGTGGAAAAAACACTTTTGCACTTGTGATAGTGTTGACAAACCACTTTTCGCACTTGTGTTAGTGTTGAAAAACCACTTTTCGCACTTGTGTTGGTGCAGCATACCACTTTTGCACTTGTATTAGTGTGGAAAAAACACTTTTTGCACTTGTGATAGTGTTGAAAAACCACTTTTCTCACTTGTGTTCGTGTTGAAAAACCACTTTTCGCACTTGTGTTGGTGCAGGAAACCACTTTTGCACTTGTATTAGTGTTGAAAAACCACTTTTCGCACTTGTGTTAGTGTTGAAAAACCAATTTTCGCACTTGTGTTGGTGCAGGAAACCACTTTTGCACTTGTATTAGTGTTGAAAAACCACTTTTCGCACTTGTGTTAGTGTTGAAAAACCACTTTTCGCACTTGTGTTGGTGCAGGAAACCACTTTTGCACTTGTATTAGTGTGGAAAAAACACTTTTTGCACTTGTGATAGTGTTGAAAAACCACTTTTCGCACTTGTGTTAGTGTTGAAAAACCACTTTTCGCCCTTGTGTTGGTGCAGGAAACCACTTTTGCACTTGTATTAGTGTGGAAAAACCACTTTTCGCACTTGTGTTAGTGTTGAAAAACCACTTTTCGCACTTGTGTTTGTGTTGAAAAACCACTTTTCGCACTTGTGTTGGTGCAGGAAACCACTTTTGCACTTGTATTAGTGTGGAAAAAACACTTTTTGCACTTGTGATTGTGTTCAAAAACCACTTTTCGCACTTGTGTTAGTGTTGAAAAACCACTTTTCGCACTTGTGTTGGTGCAGGAAACCACTTTTGCTCTTGTATTAGTGTGGAAAAACCACTTTTCGCACTTGTGTTAGTGTTGAAAAACCACTTTTCGCACTTGTGTTAGTGTTGAAAAACCACTTTTCGCACTTGTGTTGGTGCAGGAAATCACTTTTGCACTTGTATTAGTGTGGAAATACCACTTTTCGCACTTGTGTTAGTGTTGAAAAACCACTTTTCGCACTTGCGTTAGTGTTGAAAAACCACTTTTCACACTTGTGTTAGTGCAGGAAACAACTTTTGCACTTGTATTAGTGTGGAAAAACCACTTTTCGCACTTGTGTTAGTGTTGAAAAAACACTTTTCGCACTTGTGTTAGTGTTGAAAAACCACATTTCGCACTTGTGTTGGTGCAGGAAACCACTTTTGCACTTGTATTAGTGTGGAAAAAACACTTTTTGCACTTGTGATAGTGTTGAAAAACCACTTTTCGCACTTGTGTTAGTGTTGAAAAACCACTTTTCGCACTTGTGTTGGTGCAGGAAACCACTTTTGCACTTGTATTAGTGTGGAAAACCCACTTTTCGCACTTGTGTTAATGTTGAAAAACCACTTTTCGCACTTGTGTTAGTGTTGAAAAACCACTTTTCGCACATGTGTTGGTGCAGGAAACCACTTTTGCACTTGTATTAGTGTGGAAAAAACACTTTTTGCACTTGTGATAGTGTTGAAAAACCACTTTTGGCACTTGTGTTAGTGTTGAAAAACCACTTTTCGCACTTGTGTTGGTGCAGGAAACCACTTTTGCACTTGTATTAGTGTGGAAAAAACACTTTTGCACTTGTGATAGTGTTGACAAACCACTTTTCGCACTTGTGTTTGTGTTGAAAAACCACTTTTCGCACTTGTGTTGGTGCAGGAAACCACTTTTGGCACTTGTGTTGGTGCAGGAAACCACTTTTGCTCTTGTATTAGTGTGGAAAAAACACTTTTTGCACTTGTGATAGTGTTGAAAAACCACTTTTCGCACTTGTGTTAGTGTTGAAAAACCACTTTTCGCACTTGTGTTGGTGCAGGAAACCACTTTTCCACTTCTATTAGTGTGGAAAAACCACTTTTCGCACTTGTGTTAGTGTTGAAAAACCACTTTTCGCACTTGTGTTAGTGTTGAAAAACCACTTTTCGCACTTGTGTTAGTGTTGAAAAACCACTTTTCGCACTTGTGTTGGTGCAGGAAACCACTTTTGCACTTGTGATGGTGTTGAAAAACCACTTTTCGCACTTGTGTTAGTGTTGAAAAACCACTTTTCGCACTTGTGTTAGTGTTGAAAAAACACTTTTCGCACTTGTGTTAGTGTTGAAAAACCACTTTTCGCACTTGTGTTGGTGCAGGAAACCACTTTTGGACTTGTATTTGTGTGGAAAAAACACTTTTTGCACTTGTGATAGTGTTGAAAAACCACTTTTCGCACTTGTGTTAGTGTTGAAAAACCACTTTTCGCACTTGTGTTGGTGCAGGAAACCTGTTTTGCACTTGTATTAGTGTGGAAAAACCACTTTTCGCACTTGTGTTAGTGTTGAAAAACCACTTTTCGCACTTGTGTTAGTGTTGAAAAACCACTTTTCGCACTTGTGTTGGTGCAGGAAACCACTTTTGCACTTGTATTCGTGTGGAAAAAACACTTTTTGCACTTGTGATAGTGTTCAAAAACCACTTTTCGCACTTGTGTTAGTGTTGAAAAACCACTTTTCGCACTTGTGTTGGTGCAGGAAACAACTTTTGCACTTGTATTCGTGTGGAAAAACCACTTTTCGCACTTGTGTTAGTGTTGAAAAACCACTTTTCGCACTTTTGTTAGTGTTGAAAAACCACATTTCGCACTTGTGTTGGTGCAGGAAACCACTTTTGCACTTGTATTAGTGTGTAAAAAACACTTTTTGCACTTGTGATAGTGTTGAAAAACCACTTTTCGCACTTGTGTTAGTGTTGAAAAACCACATTTCGCACTTGTGTTGGTGCAGGAAACTACTTTTGCACTTGTATTAGTGTGGAAAAACCACTTTTTGCACTTGTGTTAGTGTTGAAAAACCACTTTTCGCACTTATGTTAGTGTTGAAAAACCACTTTTCGCACATGTGTTGGTGCAGGAAACAACTTTTGCAATTGTATTAGTGTGGAAAAAACACTTTTTGCACTTGTGATAGTGTTGAAAAACCACTTTTGGCACTTGTGTTAGTGTTGAAAAACCACTTTTCGCACTTGTGTTGGTGCAGGAAACCACTTTTGCACTTGTATTAATGTGGAAAAACCACTTTTCGCACTTGTGTTAGTGTTGAAAAACCACTTTTCGCACTTGTGTTAGTGTTGAAAAACCACTTTTCGCACTTGTGTTGGTGCAGGAAACCACTTTTGCACTTGTATTAGTGTTGAAAAACCACTTTTCGCACTTGTGTTAGTGTTGAAAAACCACTTTTCGCACTTGTGTTGGTGCAAGAAACCACTTTTGCACTTGTATTAGTGTGGAAAAAACACTTTTTGCACTTGTGATAGTGTTCAAAAACCACTTTTCGCACTTGTGTTAGTGTTGAAAAACCACTTTTCGCACATGTGTTGCTGCAGGATACCACTTTTGCACTTGTATTAGTGTGGAAAAACCACTTTTTGCACTTGTGTTAGTGTTGAAAAACCACTTTTTGCACTTGTGTTAGTGTTGAAAAACCACTTTTCGCACTTGTGTTAGTGTTGAAAAACCACTTTTCGCACTTGTGTTAGTGTTGAAAAACCACTTTTCACACATGTGTTGGTGCAGGAAACCACTTTTGCACTTGTATTAGTGTGGAAAAAACACTTTTTGCACTTGTGATAGTGTTGAAAAACCACTTTTGGCACTTGTGTTAGTGTTGAAAAACCACTTTTCGCACTTGTGTTTGTGCAGGAAACCACTTTTGCACTTGTATTAATGTGGAAAAACCACTTTTCGCACTTGTGTTAGTGTTGAAAAACCACTTTTCGCACTTGTGTTAGTGTTGAAAAACCACTTTTCGCACTTGTGTTAGTGTTGAAAAACCACTTTTCGCACTTGTGTTGGTGCATGAAACCACTTTTGCACTTGTATTAGTGTGGAAAAAACACTTTTTGCACTTGTGATAGTGTTGAAAAACCACTTTTCGCACTTGTTAGTGTTGAAAAACCACTTTTCGCACTTGTGTTGGTGCAGGAAACCACATTTGCACTTGTATTAGTGTTGAAAAACCACTTTTCGCACTTGTGTTAGTGTTGAAAAACCACTTTTCGCACTTGTGTTGGTGCAAGAAACCACTTTTGCACTTGTATTAGTGTGGAAAAAACACTTTTTGCACTTGTGATAGTGTTCAAAAACCACTTTTCGCACTTGTGTTGGTGCAAGAAACCACTTTTCGCACTTGTGTTGGTGCAGGATACCACTTTTGCACTTGTATTAGTGTGGAAAAACCACTTTTCGCACTTGTGTTAGTGTTGAAAAACCACTTTTCGCACTTGTGTTAGTGTTGAAAAACCACTTTTTGCACTTGTGTTAGTGTTGAAAAACCACTTTTCGCACTTGTGTTAGTGTTGAAAAACCACTTTTCGCACTTGTATTGGTGCAGGAAACCACTTTTGCACTTGTATTAGTGTGGAAAAACCACTTTTCACACTTGTGTTAGTGTTGAAAAACCACTTTTCGCACTTGTGTTGGTGCAGGAAACCACTTTTGCACTTGTATTAGTGTGGAAAAAACACTTTTTGCACTTGTGATAGTGTTGAAAAACCACTTTTCGCACTTGTGTTAGTGTTGAAAAACCACTTTTCGCACTTGTGTTAGTGTTGAAAAACCACTTTTCGCACTTGTGTTGGTGCAGGAAACCACTTTTGCACTTGTATTAGTGTGGAAAAAACACTTTTGCACTTGTGATAGTGTTGACAAACCACTTTTCGCACTTGTGTTAGTGTTGAAAAACCACTTTTCGCACTTGTGTTGGTGCAGGATACCACTTTTGCAGTTGTATTAGTGTGGAAAAAACACTTTTTGCACTTGTGATAGTGTTGAAAAACCACTTTTCGCACTTGTGTTAGTGTTGAAAAACCACTTTTCGCACTTGTGTTAGTGTTGAAAAACCACTTTTCGCACTTGTGTTGGTGCAGGAAACCACTTTTGCACTTGTATTAGTGTGGAAAAAACACTTTTGCACTTGTGATAGTGTTGACAAACCACTTTTCGCACTTGTGTTAGTGTTGAAAAACCACTTTTCGCACTTGTGTTGGTGCAGCATACCACTTTTGCACTTGTATTAGTGTGGAAAAAACACTTTTTGCACTTGTGATAGTGTTGAAAAACCACTTTTCTCACTTGTGTTCGTGTTGAAAAACCACTTTTCGCACTTGTGTTGGTGCAGGAAACCACTTTTGCACTTGTATTAGTGTTGAAAAACCACTTTTCGCACTTGTGTTAGTGTTGAAAAACCAATTTTCGCACTTGTGTTGGTGCAGGAAACCACTTTTGCACTTGTATTAGTGTTGAAAAACCACTTTTCGCACTTGTGTTAGTGTTGAAAAACCACTTTTCGCACTTGTGTTGGTGCAGGAAACCACTTTTGCACTTGTATTAGTGTGGAAAAAACACTTTTTGCACTTGTGATAGTGTTGAAAAACCACTTTTCGCACTTGTGTTAGTGTTGAAAAACCACTTTTCGCCCTTGTGTTGGTGCAGGAAACCACTTTTGCACTTGTATTAGTGTGGAAAAACCACTTTTCGCACTTGTGTTAGTGTTGAAAAACCACTTTTCGCACTTGTGTTTGTGTTGAAAAACCACTTTTCGCACTTGTGTTGGTGCAGGAAACCACTTTTGCACTTGTATTAGTGTGGAAAAAACACTTTTTGCACTTGTGATTGTGTTCAAAAACCACTTTTCGCACTTGTGTTAGTGTTGAAAAACCACTTTTCGCACTTGTGTTGGTGCAGGAAACCACTTTTGCTCTTGTATTAGTGTGGAAAAACCACTTTTCGCACTTGTGTTAGTGTTGAAAAACCACTTTTCGCACTTGTGTTAGTGTTGAAAAACCACTTTTCGCACTTGTGTTGGTGCAGGAAATCACTTTTGCACTTGTATTAGTGTGGAAATACCACTTTTCGCACTTGTGTTAGTGTTGAAAAACCACTTTTCGCACTTGCGTTAGTGTTGAAAAACCACTTTTCGCACTTGTGTTAGTGCAGGAAACAACTTTTGCACTTGTATTAGTGTGGAAAAACCACTTTTCGCACTTGTGTTAGTGTTGAAAAAACACTTTTCGCACTTGTGTTAGTGTTGAAAAACCACATTTCGCACTTGTGTTGGTGCAGGAAACCACTTTTGCACTTGTATTAGTGTGGAAAAAACACTTTTTGCACTTGTGATAGTGTTGAAAAACCACTTTTCGCACTTGTGTTAGTGTTGAAAAACCACTTTTCGCACTTGTGTTGGTGCAGGAAACCACTTTTGCACTTGTATTAGTGTGGAAAACCCACTTTTCGCACTTGTGTTAATGTTGAAAAACCACTTTTCGCACTTGTGTTAGTGTTGAAAAACCACTTTTCGCACATGTGTTGGTGCAGGAAACCACTTTTGCACTTGTATTAGTGTGGAAAAAACACTTTTTGCACTTGTGATAGTGTTGAAAAACCACTTTTGGCACTTGTGTTAGTGTTGAAAAACCACTTTTCGCACTTGTGTTGGTGCAGGAAACCACTTTTGCACTTGTATTAGTGTGGAAAAAACACTTTTGCACTTGTGATAGTGTTGACAAACCACTTTTCGCACTTGTGTTTGTGTTGAAAAACCACTTTTCGCACTTGTGTTGGTGCAGGAAACCACTTTTGCACTTGTATTAGTGTGGAAAAAACACTTTTGCACTTGTGATAGTGTTGACAAACCACTTTCCGCACTTGTGTTAGTGTTAAAAAACCACTTTTCGCACTTGTGTTAGTGTTGAAAAACCACTTTTGGCACTTGTGTTGGTGCAGGAAACCACTTTTGCTCTTGTATTAGTGTGGAAAAAACACTTTTTGCACTTGTGATAGTGTTGAAAAACCACTTTTCGCACTTGTGTTAGTGTTGAAAAACCACTTTTCGCACTTGTGTTGGTGCAGGAAACCACTTTTCCACTTCTATTAGTGTGGAAAAACCACTTTTCGCACTTGTGTTAGTGTTGAAAAACCACTTTTCGCACTTGTGTTAGTGTTGAAAAACCACTTTTCGCACTTGTGTTAGTGTTGAAAAACCACTTTTCGCACTTGTGTTGGTGCAGGAAACCACTTTTGCACTTGTGATGGTGTTGAAAAACCACTTTTCGCACTTGTGTTAGTGTTGAAAAACCACTTTTCGCACTTGTGTTAGTGTTGAAAAAACACTTTTCGCACTTGTGTTAGTGTTGAAAAACCACTTTTCGCACTTGTGTTGGTGCAGGAAACCACTTTTGGACTTGTATTTGTGTGGAAAAAACACTTTTTGCACTTGTGATAGTGTTGAAAAACCACTTTTCGCACTTGTGTTAGTGTTGAAAAACCACTTTTCGCACTTGTGTTGGTGCAGGAAACCTGTTTTGCACTTGTATTAGTGTGGAAAAACCACTTTTCGCACTTGTGTTAGTGTTGAAAAACCACTTTTCGCACTTGTGTTAGTGTTGAAAAACCACTTTTCGCACTTGTGTTGGTGCAGGAAACCACTTTTGCACTTGTATTCGTGTGGAAAAAACACTTTTTGCACTTGTGATAGTGTTCAAAAACCACTTTTCGCACTTGTGTTAGTGTTGAAAAACCACTTTTCGCACTTGTGTTGGTGCAGGAAACAACTTTTGCACTTGTATTCGTGTGGAAAAACCACTTTTCGCACTTGTGTTAGTGTTGAAAAACCACTTTTCGCACTTTTGTTAGTGTTGAAAAACCACATTTCGCACTTGTGTTGGTGCAGGAAACCACTTTTGCACTTGTATTAGTGTGTAAAAAACACTTTTTGCACTTGTGATAGTGTTGAAAAACCACTTTTCGCACTTGTGTTAGTGTTGAAAAACCACATTTCGCACTTGTGTTGGTGCAGGAAACTACTTTTGCACTTGTATTAGTGTGGAAAAACCACTTTTTGCACTTGTGTTAGTGTTGAAAAACCACTTTTCGCACTTATGTTAGTGTTGAAAAACCACTTTTCGCACATGTGTTGGTGCAGGAAACAACTTTTGCAATTGTATTAGTGTGGAAAAAACACTTTTTGCACTTGTGATAGTGTTGAAAAACCACTTTTGGCACTTGTGTTAGTGTTGAAAAACCACTTTTCGCACTTGTGTTGGTGCAGGAAACCACTTTTGCACTTGTATTAATGTGGAAAAACCACTTTTCGCACTTGTGTTAGTGTTGAAAAACCACTTTTCGCACTTGTGTTAGTGTTGAAAAACCACTTTTCGCACTTGTGTTGGTGCAGGAAACCACTTTTGCACTTGTATTAGTGTTGAAAAACCACTTTTCGCACTTGTGTTAGTGTTGAAAAACCACTTTTCGCACTTGTGTTGGTGCAAGAAACCACTTTTGCACTTGTATTAGTGTGGAAAAAACACTTTTTGCACTTGTGATAGTGTTCAAAAACCACTTTTCGCACTTGTGTTAGTGTTGAAAAACCACTTTTCGCACTTGTGTTGCTGCAGGATACCACTTTTGCACTTGTATTAGTGTGAAAAAACCACTTTTTGCACTTGTGTTAGTGTTGAAAAACCACTTTTTGCACTTGTGTTAGTGTTGAAAAACCACTTTTCGCACTTGTGTTAGTGTTGAAAAACCACTTTTCGCACTTGTGTTAGTGTTGAAAAACCACTTTTCGCACTTGTGTTGGTGCAGGAAACCACTTTTGCACTTGTATTAGTGTGGAAAAAACACTTTTTGCACTTGTGATAGTGTTGAAAAACCACTTTTCGCACTTGTGTTAGTGTTGAAAAACTACTTTTCGCACTTGTGTTGGTGCAGGAAACCACTTTTGCACTTGTATTAGTGTGGAAAAACCACTTTTCACACTTATGTTAGTGTTGAAAAACCACTTTTCGCACTTGTGTTGGTGCAGGAAACCACTTTTGCACTTGTATTAGTGTGGAAAAAACACTTTTTGCACTTGTGATAGTGTTGAAAAACCACTTTTCGCACTTGTGTTAGTGTTGAAAAACCACTTTTCACACTGGTGTTGGTGCAGGAAACAACTTTTGCACTTGTATTCGTGTGGAAAAACCACTTTTCGCACTTGTGTTAGTGCTGCAAAACCACTTTTTGCACTTGTGTTGGTGCTGGAAACCACTTTTGCACTTGTATTAGTGTTGAAAAACCACTTTTCGCACTTGTGTTAGTGTTGAAAAACCACTTTTCGCACTTGTGTTGGTGCAGGAAACCACTTTTGCACTTGTATTAGTGTGGAAAAAACACTTTTCGCACTTGTGTTAGTGTTGAAAAACCACTTTTCGCACTTGTGTTAGTGTTGAAAAACCACTTTTCGCACATGTGTTGGTGCAGGAAACCACTTTTGCACTTGTATTAGTGTGGAAAAACCACTTTTTGCACTTGTGTTAGTGTTGAAAAACCACTTTTCGCACTTGTGTTGGTGCAGGAAACCACTTTTGCACTTGTATTAGTGTGGAAAAAACACTTTTCGCACTTGTGTTAGTGTTGAAAAACCACTTTTCGCACTTGTGTTAGTGTTGAAAAACCACTTTTCGCACTTGTGTTGGTGCAGGAAACCACTTTTGCACTTGTATTAGTGTGGTGTATTAGTGTGGAAAAAACACTTTTTTGCACTTGTGATAGTGTTGAAAAACCACTTTTCGCACTTGTGTTAGTGTTGAAAAACCACTTTTCGCACTTGTGTTAATGTTGAAAAACCACTTTTCGCACTTGTGTTGGTGCAGGAAACCACTTTTGCACTTGTATTAGTGTGGAAAAAACACTTTTGCACTTGTGATAGTGTTGACAAACCAATTTTCGCACTTGTGTTGGTGCAGGAAACCACTTTTGCACTTGTATTAGTGTGGAAAAAACACTTTTCGCACTTGTGTTAGTGTTGAAAAACCACTTTTCGCACTTGTGTTAGTGTTGAAAAACCACTTTTCGCACTTGTGTTGGTGCAGGAAACCACTTTTGCACTTGTATTAGTGTGGAAAAAACACTTTTTGCACTTGTGATAGTGTTGAAAAACAACTTTTCGCACTTGTGTTAGTGTTGAAAAACCACTTTTCGCACTTGTGTTGGTGCAGGAAACCACTTTTGCACTTGTATTCGTGTGGAAAAAACACTTTTTGCACTTGTGATAGTGTTCAAAAACCACTTTTCGCACTTGTGTTAGTGTTGAAAAACCACTTTTCGCACTTGTGTTGGTGCAGGAAACAACTTTTGCACTTGTATTCGTGTGGAAAAACCACTTTTCGCACTTGTGTTAGTGTTGAAAAACCACTTTTCGCACTTGCGTTGGTGTTGCAAAACCACTTTTCGCACTTGTGATAGTGATGAAAAACCACTTTTCGCACTTGTGTTAGTGTTGAAAAACCACTTTTCGCACTTGTGTTGGTGCAAGAAACCACTTTTGCACTTGTATTAGTGTGGAAAAAACACTTTTTGCACTTGTGATAGTGTTCAAAAACCACTTTTCGCACTTGTGTTAGTGTTGAAAAACCACTTTTCGCACTTGTGTTGGTGCAGGATACCACTTTTGCACTTGTATTAGTGTGGAAAAACCACTTTTCGCACTTGTGTTAGTGTTGAAAAACCACTTTTCGCACTTGTGTTAGTGTTGAAAAACCACTTTTCGCACTTGTGTTAGTGTTGAAAAACCACTTTTCGCACTTGTATTGGTGCAGGAAACCACTTTTGCACTTGTATTAGTGTGGAAAAAACACTTTTTGCACTTGTGATAGTGTTGAAAAACCACTTTTCGCACTTGTGTTAGTGTTGAAAAACTACTTTTCGCACTTGTGTTGGTGCAGGAAACCACTTTTGCACTTGTATTAGTGTGGAAAAACCACTTTTCACACTTGTGTTATTGTTGAAAAACCACTTTTCGCACTTGTGTTAGTGTTGAAAAACCACTTTTCGCACTTGTGTTGGTGCAGGAAACCACTTTTGCACTTGTATTAGTGTGGAAAAAACACTTTTTGCACTTGTGATAGTGTTGAAAAACCACTTTTCGCACTTGTGTTAGTGTTGAAAAACTACTTTTCGCACTTGTGTTGGTGCAGGAAACCACTTTTGCACTTGTATTAGTGTGGAAAAACCACTTTTCACACTTATGTTAGTGTTGAAAAACCACTTTTCGCACTTGTATTGGTGCAGGAAACCACTTTTGCACTTGTATTAGTGTGGAAAAAACACTTTTTGCACTTGTGATAGTGTTGAAAAACCACTTTTCGCACTTGTGTTAGTGTTGAAAAACCACTTTTCGCACTGGTGTTGGTGCAGGAAACAACTTTTGCACTTGCATTCGTGTGGGAAAACCACTTTTCGCACTTGTGTTAGTGCTGCAAAACCACTTTTTGCACTTGTGTTAGTGTTGAAAAACCACATTTCGCACTTGTGTTGGTGCTGGAAACCACTTTTGCACTTGTATTAGTGTTGAAAAACCACTTTTCGCACTTGTGTTAGTGTTGAAAAACCACTTTTCGCACTTGTGTTGGTGCAGGAAACCACTTTTGCACTTGTATTAGTGTGTAAAAAACACTTTTCGCACTTGTGTTAGTGTTGAAAAACCACTTTTCGCACTTGTGTTAGTGTTGAAAAACCACTTTTCGCACATGTGTTGGTGCAGGAAACCACTTTTGCACTTGTATTAGTGTGGAAAAACCACTTTTTGCACTTGTGTTAGTGTTGAAAAACCACTTTTCGCACTTGTGTTGGTGCAGGAAACCACTTTTGCACTTGTATTAGTGTGGAAAAACCACTTTTCGCACTTGTGTTATTGTTGAAAAACCACTTTTCGCACTTGTGTTAGTGTTGAAAAACCACTTTTCGCACTTGTGTTGGTGCAGGAAACCACTTTTGCACTTGTATTCGTGTGGAAAAAACACTTTTTGCACTTGTGATAGTGTTCAAAAACCACTTTTCGCACTTGTGTTAGTGTTGAAAAACCACTTTTCGCACTTGTGTTGGTGCAGGAAACAACTTTTGCACTTGTATTAGTGTGGAAAAAACACTTTTCGCACTTGTGTTAGTGTTGAAAAACCACTTTTCGCACTTGTGTTAGTGTTGAAAAACCACTTTTCGCACATGTGTTGGTGCAGGAAACCACTTTTGCACTTGTATTAGTGTGGAAAAACAACTTTTTGCACTTGTGTTAGTGTTGAAAAACCACTTTTCGCACTTGTGTTGGTGCAGGAAACCACTTTTGCACTTGTATTAGTGTGGAAAAACCACTTTTCGCACTTGTGTTAGTGTTGAAAAACCACTTTTCGCACTTGTGTTGGTGCAGGAAACAACTTTTGCACTTGTATTCGTGTGGAAAAACCACTTTTCGCACTTGTGTTAGTGTTGAAAAACCACTTTTCGCACTTTTGTTAGTGTTGAAAAACCACATTTCGCACTTGTGTTGGTGCAGGAAACCACTTTTGCACTTGTATTAGTGTGTAAAAAACACTTTTTGCACTTGTGATAGTGTTGAAAAACCACTTTTCGCACTTGTGTTAGTGTTGAAAAACCACATTTCGCACTTGTGTTGGTGCAGGAAACCACTTTTGCACTTGTATTAGTGTGGAAAAACCACTTTTTGCACTTGTGTTAGTGTTGAAAAACCACTTTTCGCACTTATGTTAGTGTTGAAAAACCACTTTTCGCACATGTGTTGGTGCAGGAAACAACTTTTGCAATTGTATTAGTGTGGAAAAAACACTTTTTGCACTTGTGATAGTGTTGAAAAACCACTTTTGGCACTTGTGTTAGTGTTGAAAAACCACTTTTCGCACTTGTGTTGGTGCAGGAAACCACTTTTGCACTTGTATTAATGTGGAAAAACCACTTTTCGCACTTGTGTTAGTGTTGAAAAACCACTTTTCGCACTTGTGTTAGTGTTGAAAAACCACTTTTCGCACTTGTGTTGGTGCAGGAAACCACTTTTGCACTTGTATTAGTGTTGAAAAACCACTTTTCGCACTTGTGTTAGTGTTGAAAAACCACTTTTCGCACTTGTGTTGGTGCAAGAAACCACTTTTGCACTTGTATTAGTGTGGAAAAAACACTTTTTGCACTTGTGATAGTGTTCAAAAACCACTTTTCGCACTTGTGTTAGTGTTGAAAAACCACTTTTCGCACTTGTGTTGCTGCAGGATACCACTTTTGCACTTGTATTAGTGTGGAAAAACCACTTTTGCACTTGTGTTAGTGTTGAAAAACCACTTTTTGCACTTGTGTTAGTGTTGAAAAACCACTTTTCGCACTTGTGTTAGTGTTGAAAAACCACTTTTTGCACTTGTGTTAGTGTTGAAAAACCACTTTTCGCACTTGTGTTGGTGCAGGAAACCACTTTTGCACTTGTATTAGTGTGGAAAAAACACTTTTTGCACTTGTGATAGTGTTGAAAAACCACTTTTCGCACTTGTGTTAGTGTTGAAAAACTACTTTTCGCACTTGTGTTGGTGCAGGAAACCACTTTTGCACTTGTATTAGTGTGGAAAAACCACTTTTCACACTTATGTTAGTGTTGAAAAACCACTTTTCGCACTTGTGTTGGTGCAGGAAACCACTTTTGCACTTGTATTAGTGTGGAAAAAACACTTTTTGCACTTGTGATAGTGTTGAAAAACCACTTTTCGCACTTGTGTTAGTGTTGAAAAACCACTTTTCGCACTGGTGTTGGTGCAGGAAACAACTTTTGCACTTGTATTCGTGTGGAAAAACCACTTTTCGCACTTGTGTTAGTGCTGCAAAACCACTTTTTGCACTTGTGTTGGTGCTGGAAACCACTTTTGCACTTGTATTAGTGTTGAAAAACCACTTTTCGCACTTGTGTTAGTGTTGAAAAACCACTTTTCGCACTTGTGTTGGTGCAGGAAACCACTTTTGCACTTGTATTAGTGTGGAAAAAACACTTTTCGCACTTGTGTTAGTGTTGAAAAACCACTTTTCGCACTTGTGTTAGTGTTGAAAAACCACTTTTCGCACATGTGTTGGTGCAGGAAACCACTTTTGCACTTGTATTAGTGTGGAAAAACCACTTTTTGCACTTGTGTTAGTGTTGAAAAACCACTTTTCGCACTTGTGTTGGTGCAGGAAACCACTTTTGCACTTGTATTAGTGTGGAAAAAACACTTTTCGCACTTGTGTTAGTGTTGAAAAACCACTTTTCGCACTTGTGTTAGTGTTGAAAAACCACTTTTCGCACTTGTGTTGGTGCAGGAAACCACTTTTGCACTTGTATTAGTGTGGTGTATTAGTGTGGAAAAAACACTTTTTTGCACTTGTGATAGTGTTGAAAAACCACTTTTCGCACTTGTGTTAGTGTTGAAAAACCACTTTTCGCACTTGTGTTAATGTTGAAAAACCACTTTTCGCACTTGTGTTGGTGCAGGAAACCACTTTTGCACTTGTATTAGTGTGGAAAAAACACTTTTGCACTTGTGATAGTGTTGACAAACCAATTTTCGCACTTGTGTTGGTGCAGGAAACCACTTTTGCACTTGTATTAGTGTGGAAAAAACACTTTTCGCACTTGTGTTAGTGTTGAAAAACCACTTTTCGCACTTGTGTTAGTGTTGAAAAACCACTTTTCGCACTTGTGTTGGTGCAGGAAACCACTTTTGCACTTGTATTAGTGTGGAAAAAACACTTTTTGCACTTGTGATAGTGTTGAAAAACAACTTTTCGCACTTGTGTTAGTGTTGAAAAACCACTTTTCGCACTTGTGTTGGTGCAGGAAACCACTTTTGCACTTGTATTCGTGTGGAAAAAACACTTTTTGCACTTGTGATAGTGTTCAAAAACCACTTTTCGCACTTGTGTTAGTGTTGAAAAACCACTTTTCGCACTTGTGTTGGTGCAGGAAACAACTTTTGCACTTGTATTCGTGTGGAAAAACCACTTTTCGCACTTGTGTTAGTGTTGAAAAACCACTTTTCGCACTTGTGTTGGTGTTGCAAAACCACTTTTCGCACTTGTGATAGTGATGAAAAACCACTTTTCGCACTTGTGTTAGTGTTGAAAAACCACTTTTCGCACTTGTGTTGGTGCAAGAAACCACTTTTGCACTTGTATTAGTGTGGAAAAAACACTTTTTGCACTTGTGATAGTGTTCAAAAACCACTTTTCGCACTTGTGTTAGTGTTGAAAAACCACTTTTCGCACTTGTGTTGGTGCAGGATACCACTTTTGCACTTGTATTAGTGTGGAAAAAGCACTTTTCGCACTTGTGTTAGTGTTGACAAACCACTTTTCGCACTTGTGTTAGTGTTGAAAAACCACTTTTCGCACTTGTGTTAGTGTTGAAAAACCACGTTTCGCACTTGTATTGGTGCAGGAAACCACTTTTGCACTTGTATTAGTGTGGAAAAAACACTTTTTGCACTTGTGATAGTGTTGAAAAACCACTTTTCGCACTTGTGTTAGTGTTGAAAAACTACTTTTCGCACTTGTGTTGGTGCAGGAAACCACTTTTGCACTTGTATTAGTGTGGAAAAACCACTTTTCACACTTGTGTTATTGTTGAAAAACCACTTTTCGCACTTGTGTTAGTGTTGAAAAACCACTTTTCGCACTTGTGTTGGTGCAGGAAACCACTTTTGCACTTGTATTAGTGTGGAAAAAACACTTTTTGCACTTGTGATAGTGTTGAAAAACCACTTTTCGCACTTGTGTTAGTGTTGAAAAACTACTTTTCGCACTTGTGTTGGTGCAGGAAACCACTTTTGCACTTGTATTAGTGTGGAAAAACCACTTTTCACACTTATGTTAGTGTTGAAAAACCACTTTTCGCACTTGTATTGGTGCAGGAAACCACTTTTGCACTTGTATTAGTGTGGAAAAAACACTTTTTGCACTTGTGATAGTGTTGAAAAACCACTTTTCGCACTTGTGTTAGTGTTGAAAAACCACTTTTCGCACTCGTGTTGGTGCAGGAAACAACTTTTGCACTTGTATTCGTGTGGGAAAACCACTTTTCGCACTTGTGTTATTGCTGCAAAACCACTTTTTGCACTTGTGTTAGTGTTGAAAAACCACATTTCGCACTTGTGTTGGTGCTGGAAACCACTTTTGCACTTGTATTAGTGTTGAAAAACCACTTTTCACACTTGTGTTAGTGTTGAAAAACCACTTTTCGCACTTGTGTTGGTGCAGGAAACCACTTTTGCACTTGTATTAGTGTGTAAAAAACACTTTTCGCACTTGTGTTAGTGTTGAAAAACCACTTTTCGCACTTGTGTTAGTGTTGAAAAACCACTTTTCGCACATGTGTTGGTGCAGGAAACCACTTTTGCACTTGTATTAGTGTGGAAAAACCACTTTTTGCACTTGTGTTAGTGTTGAAAAACCACTTTTCGCACTTGTGTTGGTGCAGGAAACCACTTTTGCACTTGTGATGGTGTTGAAAAACCACTTTTCGCACTTGTGTTAGTGTTGAAAAACCACTTTTCGCACTTGTGTTAGTGTTGAAAAAACACTTTTCGCACTTGTGTTAGTGTTGAAAAACCACTTTTCGCACTTGTGTTGGTGCAGGAAACCACTTTTGGACTTGTATTTGTGTGGAAAAAAACACTTTTTGCACTTGTGATAGTGTTGAAAAACCACTTTTTGCACTTGTGTTAGTGTTGAAAAACCACTTTTCGCACTTGTGTTGGTGCAGGAAACCTGTTTTGCACTTCTATTAGTGTGGAAAAACCACTTTTCGCACTTGTGTTAGTGTTGAAAAACCACTTTTCGCACTTGTGTTAGTGTTGAAAAACCACTTTTCGCACTTGTGTTGGTGCAGGAAACCACTTTTGCACTTGTATTCGTGTGGAAAAAACACTTTTTGCACTTGTGATAGTGTTCAAAAACCACTTTTCGCACTTGTGTTAGTGTTGAAAAACCAATTTTCGCACTTGTGTTGGTGCAGGAAACAACTTTTGCACTTGTATTCGTGTGGAAAAACCACTTTTCGCACTTGTGTTAGTGTTGAAAAACCACTTTTCGCACTTTTGTTAGTGTTGAAAAACCACATTTCGCACTTGTGTTGGTGCAGGAAACCACTTTTGCACTTGTATTAGTGTGTAAAAAACACTTTTTGCACTTGTGATAGTGTTGAAAAACCACTTTTCGCACTTGTGTTAGTGTTGAAAAACCACATTTCGCACTTGTGTTGGTGCAGGAAACTACTTTTGCACTTGTATTAGTGTGGAAAAACCACTTTTTGCACTTGTGTTAGTGTTGAAAAACCACTTTTCGCACTTATGTTAGTGTTGAAAAACCACTTTTCGCACATGTGTTGGTGCAGGAAACAACTTTTGCAATTGTATTAGTGTGGAAAAAACACTTTTTGCACTTGTGATAGTGTTGAAAAACCACTTTTGGCACTTGTGTTAGTGTTGAAAAACCACTTTTCGCACTTGTGTTGGTGCAGGAAACCACTTTTGCACTTGTATTAATGTGGAAAAACCACTTTTCGCACTTGTGTTAGTGTTGAAAAACCACTTTTCGCACTTGTGTTAGTGTTGAAAAACCACTTTTCGCACTTGTGTTGGTGCAGGAAACCACTTTTGCACTTGTATTAGTGTTGAAAAACCACTTTTCGCACTTGTGTTAGTGTTGAAAAACCACTTTTCGCACTTGTGTTGGTGCAAGAAACCACTTTTGCACTTGTATTAGTGTGGAAAAAACACTTTTTGCACTTGTGATAGTGTTCAAAAACCACTTTTCGCACTTGTGTTAGTGTTGAAAAACCACTTTTCGCACTTGTGTTGCTGCAGGATACCACTTTTGCACTTGTATTAGTGTGGAAAAACCACTTTTTGCACTTGTGTTAGTGTTGAAAAACCACTTTTTGCACTTGTGTTAGTGTTGAAAAACCACTTTTCGCACTTGTGTTAGTGTTGAAAAACCACTTTTCGCACTTGTGTTAGTGTTGAAAAACCACTTTTCGCACTTGTGTTGGTGCAGGAAACCACTTTTGCACTTGTATTAGTGTGGAAAAAACACTTTTTGCACTTGTGATAGTGTTGAAAAACCACTTTTCGCACTTGTGTTAGTGTTGAAAAACTACTTTTCGCACTTGTGTTGGTGCAGGAAACCACTTTTGCACTTGTATTAGTGTGGAAAAACCACTTTTCACACTTATGTTAGTGTTGAAAAACCACTTTTCGCACTTGTGTTGGTGCAGGAAACCACTTTTGCACTTGTATTAGTGTGGAAAAAACACTTTTTGCACTTGTGATAGTGTTGAAAAACCACTTTTCGCACTTGTGTTAGTGTTGAAAAACCACTTTTCGCACTGGTGTTGGTGCAGGAAACAACTTTTGCACTTGTATTCGTGTGGAAAAACCACTTTTCGCACTTGTGTTAGTGCTGCAAAACCACTTTTTGCACTTGTGTTGGTGCTGGAAACCACTTTTGCACTTGTATTAGTGTTGAAAAACCACTTTTCGCACTTGTGTTAGTGTTGAAAAACCACTTTTCGCACTTGTGTTGGTGCAGGAAACCACTTTTGCACTTGTATTAGTGTGGAAAAAACAATTTTCGCACTTGTGTTAGTGTTGAAAAACCACTTTTCGCACTTGTGTTAGTGTTGAAAAACCACTTTTCGCACATGTGTTGGTGCAGGAAACCACTTTTGCACTTGTATTAGTGTGGAAAAACCACTTTTTGCACTTGTGTTAGTGTTGAAAAACCACTTTTCGCACTTGTGTTGGTGCAGGAAACCACTTTTGCACTTGTATTAGTGTGGAAAAAACACTTTTCGCACTTGTGTTAGTGTTGAAAAACCACTTTTCGCACTTGTGTTAGTGTTGAAAAACCACTTTTCGCACTTGTGTTGGTGCAGGAAACCACTTTTGCACTTGTATTAGTGTGGTGTATTAGTGTGGAAAAAACACTTTTTTGCACTTGTGATAGTGTTGAAAAACCACTTTTCGCACTTGTGTTAGTGTTGAAAAACCACTTTTCGCACTTGTGTTAATGTTGAAAAACCACTTTTCGCACTTGTGTTGGTGCAGGAAACCACTTTTGCACTTGTATTAGTGTGGAAAAAACACTTTTGCACTTGTGATAGTGTTGACAAACCAATTTTCGCACTTGTGTTGGTGCAGGAAACCACTTTTGCACTTGTATTAGTGTGGAAAAAACACTTTTCGCACTTGTGTTAGTGTTGAAAAACCACTTTTCGCACTTGTGTTAGTGTTGAAAAACCACTTTTCGCACTTGTGTTGGTGCAGGAAACCACTTTTGCACTTGTATTAGTGTGGAAAAAACACTTTTTGCACTTGTGATAGTGTTGAAAAACAACTTTTCGCACTTGTGTTAGTGTTGAAAAACCACTTTTCGCACTTGTGTTGGTGCAGGAAACCACTTTTGCACTTGTATTCGTGTGGAAAAAACACTTTTTGCACTTGTGATAGTGTTCAAAAACCACTTTTCGCACTTGTGTTAGTGTTGAAAAACCACTTTTCGCACTTGTGTTGGTGCAGGAAACAACTTTTGCACTTGTATTCGTGTGGAAAAACCACTTTTCGCACTTGTGTTAGTGTTGAAAAACCACTTTTCGCACTTGCGTTGGTGTTGCAAAACCACTTTTCGCACTTGTGTTAGTGTTGAAAAACCACTTTTCGCACTTGTGTTGGTGCAAGAAACCACTTTTGCACTTGTATTAGTGTGGAAAAAACACTTTTTGCACTTGTGATAGTGTTCAAAAACCACTTTTCGCACTTGTGTTAGTGTTGAAAAACCACTTTTCGCACTTGTGTTGGTGCAGGATACCACTTTTGCACTTGTATTAGTGTGGAAAAACCACTTTTCGCACTTGTGTTAGTGTTGAAAAACCACTTTTCGCACTTGTGTTAGTGTTGAAAAACCACTTTTCGCACTTGTGTTAGTGTTGAAAAACCACTTTTCGCACTTGTATTGGTGCAGGAAACCACTTTTGCACTTGTATTAGTGTGGAAAAAACACTTTTTGCACTTGTGATAGTGTTGAAAAACCACTTTTCGCACTTGTGTTAGTGTTGAAAAACTACTTTTCGCACTTGTGTTGGTGCAGGAAACCACTTTTGCACTTGTATTAGTGTGGAAAAACCACTTTTCACACTTGTGTTATTGTTGAAAAACCACTTTTCGCACTTGTGTTAGTGTTGAAAAACCACTTTTCGCACTTGTGTTGGTGCAGGAAACCACTTTTGCACTTGTATTAGTGTGGAAAAAACACTTTTTGCACTTGTGATAGTGTTGAAAAACCACTTTTCGCACTTGTGTTAGTGTTGAAAAACTACTTTTCGCACTTGTGTTGGTGCAGGAAACCACTTTTGCACTTGTATTAGTGTGGAAAAACCACTTTTCACACTTATGTTAGTGTTGAAAAACCACTTTTCGCACTTGTATTGGTGCAGGAAACCACTTTTGCACTTGTATTAGTGTGGAAAAAACACTTTTTGCACTTGTGATAGTGTTGAAAAACCACTTTTCGCACTTGTGTTAGTGTTGAAAAACCACTTTTCGCACTGGTGTTGGTGCAGGAAACAACTTTTGCACTTGCATTCGTGTGGGAAAACCACTTTTCGCACTTGTGTTAGTGCTGCAAAACCACTTTTTGCACTTGTGTTAGTGTTGAAAAACCACATTTCGCACTTGTGTTGGTGCTGGAAACCACTTTTGCACTTGTATTAGTGTTGAAAAACCACTTTTTGCACTTGTGTTAGTGTTGAAAAACCACTTTTCGCACTTGTGTTGGTGCAGGAAACCACTTTTGCACTTGTATTAGTGTGTAAAAAACACTTTTCGCACTTGTGTTAGTGTTGAAAAACCACTTTTCGCACTTGTGTTAGTGTTGAAAAACCACTTTTCGCACATGTGTTGGTGCAGGAAACCACTTTTGCACTTGTATTAGTGTGGAAAAACCACTTTTTGCACTTGTGTTAGTGTTGAAAAACCACTTTTCGCACTTGTGTTGGTGCAGGAAACCACTTTTGCACTTGTATTAGTGTGGAAAAACCACTTTTCGCACTTGTGTTAGTGTTGAAAAACCACTTTTCGCACTTGTGTTAGTGTTGAAAAACCACTTTTTGCACTTGTGTTGGTGCAGGAAACCACTTTTGCACTTGTATTCGTGTGGAAAAAACACTTTTTGCACTTGTGATAGTGTTCAAAAACCACTTTTCGCACTTGTGTTAGTGTTGAAAAACCACTTTTCGCACTTGTGTTGGTGCAGGAAACAACTTTTGCACTTGTATTAGTGTGGAAAAACACTTTTCGCACTTGTGTTAGTGTTGAAAAACCACTTTTCGCACTTGTGTTAGTGTTGAAAAACCACTTTTCGCACATGTGTTGGTGCAGGAAACCACTTTTGCACTTGTATTAGTGTGGAAAAACCACTTTTTGCACTTGTGTTAGTGTTGAAAAACCACTTTTCGCACTTGTGTTGGTGCAGGAAACCACTTTTGCACTTGTATTAGTGTGGAAAAACCACTTTTCGCACTTGTGTTAGTGTTGAAAAACCACTTTTCGCACTTGTGTTGGTGCAGGAAACAACTTTTGCACTTGTATTCGTGTGGAAAAACCACTTTTCGCACGTGTGTTAGTGTTGAAAAACCACTTTTCGCACTTTTGTTAGTGTTGAAAAACCACATTTCGCACTTGTGTTGGTGCAGGAAACCACTTTTGCACTTGTATTAGTGTGTAAAAAACACTTTTTGCACTTGTGATAGTGTTGAAAAACCACTTTTCGCACTTGTGTTAGTGTTGAAAAACCACATTTCGCACTTGTGTTGGTGCAGGAAACCACTTTTGCACTTGTATTAGTGTGGAAAAACCACTTTTTGCACTTGTGTTAGTGTTGAAAAACCACTTTTCGCACTTATGTTAGTGTTGAAAAACCACTTTTCGCACATGTGTTGGTGCAGGAAACAACTTTTGCAATTGTATTAGTGTGGAAAAAACACTTTTTGCACTTGTGATAGTGTTGAAAAACCACTTTTGGCACTTGTGTTAGTGTTGAAAAACCACTTTTCGCACTTGTGTTGGTGCAGGAAACCACTTTTGCACTTGTATTAATGTGGAAAAACCACTTTTCGCACTTGTGTTAGTGTTGAAAAACCACTTTTCGCACTTGTGTTAGTGTTGAAAAACCACTTTTCGCACTTGTGTTGGTGCAGGAAACCACTTTTGCACTTGTATTAGTGTTGAAAAACCACTTTTCGCACTTGTGTTAGTGTTGAAAAACCACTTTTCGCACTTGTGTTGGTGCAAGAAACCACTTTTGCACTTGTATTAGTGTGGAAAAAACACTTTTTGCACTTGTGATAGTGTTCAAAAACCACTTTTCGCACTTGTGTTAGTGTTGAAAAACCACTTTTCGCACTTGTGTTGCTGCAGGATACCACTTTTGCACTTGTATTAGTGTGGAAAAACCACTTTTGCACTTGTGTTAGTGTTGAAAAACCACTTTTTGCACTTGTGTTAGTGTTGAAAAACCACTTTTCGCACTTGTGTTAGTGTTGAAAAACCACTTTTCGCACTTGTGTTAGTGTTGAAAAACCACTTTTCGCACTTGTGTTGGTGCAGGAAACCACTTTTGCACTTGTATTAGTGTGGAAAAAACACTTTTTGCACTTGTGATAGTGTTGAAAAACCACTTTTCGCACTTGTGTTAGTGTTGAAAAACTACTTTTCGCACTTGTGTTGGTGCAGGAAACCACTTTTGCACTTGTATTAGTGTGGAAAAACCACTTTTCACACTTATGTTAGTGTTGAAAAACCACTTTTCGCACTTGTGTTGGTGCAGGAAACCACTTTTGCACTTGTATTAGTGTGGAAAAAACACTTTTTGCACTTGTGATAGTGTTGAAAAACCACTTTTCGCACTTGTGTTAGTGTTGAAAAACCACTTTTCGCACTGGTGTTGGTGCAGGAAACAACTTTTGCACTTGTATCCGTGTGGAAAAACCACTTTTCGCACTTGTGTTAGTGCTGCAAAACCACTTTTTGCACTTGTGTTGGTGCTGGAAACCACTTTTGCACTTGTATTAGTGTTGAAAAACCACTTTTCGCACTTGTGTTAGTGTTGAAAAACCACTTTTCGCACTTGTGTTGGTGCAGGAAACCACTTTTGCACTTGTATTAGTGTGGAAAAAACACTTTTCGCACTTGTGTTAGTGTTGAAAAACCACTTTTCGCACTTGTGTTAGTGTTGAAAAACCACTTTTCGCACATGTGTTGGTGCAGGAAACCACTTTTGCACTTGTATTAGTGTGGAAAAACCACTTTTTGCACTTGTGTTAGTGTTGAAAAACCACTTTTCGCACTTGTGTTGGTGCAGGAAACCACTTTTGCACTTGTATTAGTGTGGAAAAAACACTTTTCGCACTTGTGTTAGTGTTGAAAAACCACTTTTCGCACTTGTGTTAGTGTTGAAAAACCACTTTTCGCACTTGTGTTGGTGCAGGAAACCACTTTTGCACTTGTATTAGTGTGGTGTATTAGTGTGGAAAAAACACTTTTTTGCACATGTGATAGTGTTGAAAAACCACTTTTCGCACTTGTGTTAGTGTTGAAAAACCACTTTTCGCACTTGTGTTAATGTTGAAAAACCACTTTTCGCACTTGTGTTGGTGCAGGAAACCACTTTTGCACTTGTATTAGTGTGGAAAAAACACTTTTTGCACTTGTGATAGTGTTGAAAAACAACTTTTCGCACTTGTGTTAGTGTTGAAAAACCACTTTTCGCACTTGTGTTGGTGCAGGAAACCACTTTTGCACTTGTATTCGTGTGGAAAAAACACTTTTTGCACTTGTGATAGTGTTCAAAAACCACTTTTCGCACTTGTGTTAGTGTTGAAAAACCACTTTTCGCACTTGTGTTGGTGCAGGAAACAACTTTTGCACTTGTATTCGTGTGGAAAAACCACTTTTCGCACTTGTGTTAGTGTTGAAAAACCACTTTTCGCACTTGTGTTGGTGTTGCAAAACCACTTTTCGCACTTGTGATAGTGATGAAAAACCACTTTTCGCACTTGTGTTAGTGTTGAAAAACCACTTTTCGCACTTGTGTTGGTGCAAGAAACCACTTTTGCACTTGTATTAGTGTGGAAAAAACACTTTTTGCACTTGTGATAGTGTTCAAAAACCACTTTTCGCACTTGTGTTAGTGTTGAAAAACCACTTTTCGCACTTGTGTTGGTGCAGGATACCACTTTTGCACTTGTATTAGTGTGGAAAAACCACTTTTCGCACTTGTGTTAGTGTTGACAAACCACTTTTCGCACTTGTGTTAGTGTTGAAAAACCACTTTTCGCACTTGTGTTAGTGTTGAAAAACCACGTTTCGCACTTGTATTGGTGCAGGAAACCACTTTTGCACTTGTATTAGTGTGGAAAAAACACTTTTTGCACTTGTGATAGTGTTGAAAAACCACTTTTCGCACTTGTGTTAGTGTTGAAAAACTACTTTTCGCACTTGTGTTGGTGCAGGAAACCACTTTTGCACTTGTATTAGTGTGGAAAAACCACTTTTCACACTTGTGTTATTGTTGAAAAACCACTTTTCGCACTTGTGTTAGTGTTGAAAAACCACTTTTCGCACTTGTGTTGGTGCAGGAAACCACTTTTGCACTTGTATTAGTGTGGAAAAAACACTTTTTGCACTTGTGATAGTGTTGAAAAACCACTTTTCGCACTTGTGTTAGTGTTGAAAAACTACTTTTCGCACTTGTGTTGGTGCAGGAAACCACTTTTGCACTTGTATTAGTGTGGAAAAACCACTTTTCACACTTATGTTAGTGTTGAAAAACCACTTTTCGCACTTGTATTGGTGCAGGAAACCACTTTTGCACTTGTATTAGTGTGGAAAAAACACTTTTTGCACTTGTGATAGTGTTGAAAAACCACTTTTCGCACTTGTGTTAGTGTTGAAAAACCACTTTTCGCACTGGTGTTGGTGCAGGAAACAACTTTTGCACTTGTATTCGTGTGGGAAAACCACTTTTCGCACTTGTGTTAGTGCTGCAAAACCACTTTTTGCACTTGTGTTAGTGTTGAAAAACCACATTTCGCACTTGTGTTGGTGCTGGAAACCACTTTTGCACTTGTATTAGTGTTGAAAAACCACTTTTCGCACTTGTGTTAGTGTTGAAAAACCACTTTTCGCACTTGTGTTGGTGCAGGAAACCACTTTTGCACTTGTATTAGTGTGTAAAAAACACTTTTCGCACTTGTGTTAGTGTTGAAAAACCACTTTTCGCACTTGTGTTAGTGTTGAAAAACCACTTTTCGCACATGTGTTGGTGCAGGAAACCACTTTTGCACTTGTATTAGTGTGGAAAAACCACTTTTTGCACTTGTGTTAGTGTTGAAAAACCACTTTTCGCACTTGTGTTGGTGCAGGAAACCACTTTTGCACTTGTATTAGTGTGGAAAAACCACTTTTCGCACTTGTGTTAGTGTTGAAAAACCACTTTTCGCACTTGTGTTAGTGTTGAAAAACCACTTTTCGCACTTGTGTTGGTGCAGGAAACCACTTTTGCACTTGTATTCGTGTGGAAAAAACACTTTTTGCACTTGTGATAGTGTTCAAAAACCACTTTTCGCACTTGTGTTAGTGTTGAAAAACCACTTTTCGCACTTGTGTTGGTGCAGGAAACAACTTTTGCACTTGTATTAGTGTGGAAAAAACACTTTTCGCACTTGTGTTAGTGTTGAAAAACCACTTTTCGCACTTGTGTTAGTGTTGAAAAACCACTTTTCGCACATGTGTTGGTGCAGGAAACCACTTTTGCACTTGTATTAGTGTGGAAAAAACCACTTTTTGCACTTGTGTTAGTGTTGAAAAACCACTTTTCGCACTTGTGTTGGTGCAGGAAACCACTTTTGCACTTGTATTAGTGTGGAAAAACCACTTTTCGCACTTGTGTTAGTGTTGAAAAACCACTTTTCGCACTTGTGTTAGTGTTGAAAAACCACTTTTCGCACTTGTGTTGGTGCAGGAAACCACTTTTGCACTTGTATTCGTGTGGAAAAAAACACTTTTTGCACTTGTGATAGTGTTCAAAAACCACTTTTCGCACTTGTGTTAGTGTTGAAAAACCACTTTTCGCACTTGTGTTGGTGCAGGAAACAACTTTTGCACTTGTATTCGTGTGGAAAAACCACTTTTCGCACTTGTGTTAGTGTTGAAAAACCACTTTTCGCACTTTTGTTAGTGTTGAAAAACCACTTTTCGCACTTGTGTTGGTGCAGGAAACCACTTTTGCACTTGTATTAGTGTGGAAAAACCACTTTTTGCACTTGTGTTAGTGTTGAAAAACCACTTTTCGCACTTATGTTAGTGTTGAAAAACCACTTTTCGCACATGTGTTGGTGCAGGAAACAACTTTTGCAATTGTATTAGTGTGGAAAAAACACTTTTTGCACTTGTGATAGTGTTGAAAAACCACTTTTGGCACTTGTGTTAGTGTTGAAAAACCACTTTTCGCACTTGTGTTGGTGCAGGAAACCACTTTTGCACTTGTATTAATGTGGAAAAACCACTTTTCGCACTTGTGTTAGTGTTGAAAAACCACTTTTCGCACTTGTGTTAGTGTTGAAAAACCACTTTTCGCACTTGTGTTGGTGCAGGAAACCACTTTTGCACTTGTATTAGTGTTGAAAAACCACTTTTCGCACTTGTGTTAGTGTTGAAAAACCACTTTTCGCACTTGTGTTGGTGCAAGAAACCACTTTTGCACTTGTATTAGTGTGGAAAAAACACTTTTTGCACTTGTGATAGTGTTCAAAAACCACTTTTCGCACTTGTGTTAGTGTTGAAAAACCACTTTTCGCACTTGTGTTGCTGCAGGATACCACTTTTGCACTTGTATTAGTGTGGAAAAACCACTTTTTGCATTTGTGTTAGTGTTGAAAAACCACTTTTTGCACTTGTGTTAGTGTTGAAAAACCACTTTTCGCACTTGTGTTAGTGATGAAAAACCACTTTTCGCACTTGTGTTAGTGTTGAAAAACCACTTTTCGCACTTGTGTTGGTGCAGGAAACCACTTTTGCACTTGTATTAGTGTGGAAAAAACACTTTTTGCACTTGTGATAGTGTTGAAAAACCACTTTTCGCACTTGTGTTAGTGTTGAAAAACTACTTTTCGCACTTGTGTTGGTGCAGGAAACCACTTTTGCACTTGTATTAGTGTGGAAAAACCACTTTTCACACTTATGTTAGTGTTGAAAAACCACTTTTCGCACTTGTGTTGGTGCAGGAAACCACTTTTGCACTTGTATTAGTGTGGAAAAAACACTTTTCGCACTTGCGTTAGTGTTGAAAAACCACTTTTCGCACTTGTGTTAGTGTTGAAAAACCACTTTTCGCACATGTGTTGGTGCAGGAAACCACTTTTGCACTTGTATTAGTGTGGAAAAACCACTTTTTGCACTTGTGTTAGTGTTGAAAAACCACTTTTCGCACTTGTGTTGGTGCAGGAAACCACTTTTGCACTTGTATTAGTGTGGAAAAAACACTTTTCGCACTTGTGTTAGTGTTGAAAAACCACTTTTCGCACTTGTGTTAGTGTTGAAAAACCACTTTTCGCACTTGTGTTGGTGCAGGAAACCACTTTTGCACTTGTATTAGTGTGGTGTATTAGTGTGGAAAAAACACTTTTTTGCACTTGTGATAGTGTTGAAAAACCACTTTTCGCACTTGTGTTAGTGTTGAAAAACCACTTTTCGCACTTGTGTTAATGTTGAAAAACCACTTTTCGCACTTGTGTTGGTGCAGGAAACCACTTTTGCACTTGTATTAGTGTGGAAAAAACACTTTTGCACTTGTGATAGTGTTGACAAACCAATTTTCGCACTTGTGTTGGTGCAGGAAACCACTTTTGCACTTGTATTAGTGTGGAAAAAAACACTTTTTGCACTTGTGATAGTGTTGAAAAACCACTTTTCGCACTTGTGTTGGTGCAAGAAACCACTTTTGCACTTGTATTAGTGTGGAAAAAACACTTTTTGCACTTGTGATAGTGTTCAAAAACCACTTTTCGCACTTGTGTTAGTGTTGAAAAACCACTTTTCGCACTTGTGTTGCTGCAGGATACCACTTTTGCACTTGTATTAGTGTGGAAAAACCACTTTTTGCATTTGTGTTAGTGTTGAAAAACCACTTTTTGCACTTGTGTTAGTGTTGAAAAACCACTTTTCGCACTTGTGTTAGTGATGAAAAACCACTTTTCGCACTTGTGTTAGTGTTGAAAAACCACTTTTCGCACTTGTGTTGGTGCAGGAAACCACTTTTGCACTTGTATTAGTGTGGAAAAAACACTTTTCGCACTTGCGTTAGTGTTGAAAAACCACTTTTCGCACTTGTGTTAGTGTTGAAAAACCACTTTTCGCACTTGTGTTAGTGTTGAAAAACCACTTTTCGCACTTGTGTTGGTGCAGGAAACCACTTTTGCACTTGTATTAGTGTGGAAAAAACACTTTTCGCACTTGCGTTAGTGTTGAAAAACCACTTTTCGCACTTGTGTTAGTGTTGAAAAACCACTTTTCGCACATGTGTTGGTGCAGGAAACCACTTTTGCACTTGTATTAGTGTGGAAAAACCACTTTTTGCACTTGTGTTAGTGTTGAAAAACCACTTTTCGCACTTGTGTTGGTGCAGGAAACCACTTTTGCACTTGTATTAGTGTGGAAAAAACACTTTTCGCACTTGTGTTAGTGTTGAAAAACCACTTTTCGCACTTGTGTTAGTGTTGAAAAACCACTTTTCGCACTTGTGTTGGTGCAGGAAACCACTTTTGCACTTGTATTAGTGTGGTGTATTAGTGTGGAAAAAACACTTTTTTGCACTTGTGATAGTGTTGAAAAACCACTTTTCGCACTTGTGTTAGTGTTGAAAAACCACTTTTCGCACTTGTGTTAATGTTGAAAAACCACTTTTCGCACTTGTGTTGGTGCAGGAAACCACTTTTGCACTTGTATTAGTGTGGAAAAAACACTTTTGCACTTGTGATAGTGTTGACAAACCAATTTTCGCACTTGTGTTGGTGCAGGAAACCACTTTTGCACTTGTATTAGTGTGGAAAAAACACTTTTTGCACTTGTGATAGTGTTGAAAAACCACTTTTCGCACTTGTGTTGGTGCAAGAAACCACTTTTGCACTTGTATTAGTGTGGAAAAAACACTTTTTGCACTTGTGATAGTGTTCAAAAACCACTTTTCGCACTTGTGTTAGTGTTGAAAAACCACTTTTCGCACTTGTGTTGCTGCAGGATACCACTTTTGCACTTGTATTAGTGTGGAAAAACCACTTTTTGCATTTGTGTTAGTGTTGAAAAACCACTTTTTGCACTTGTGTTAGTGTTGAAAAACCACTTTTCGCACTTGTGTTGGTGATGAAAAACCACTTTTCGCACTTGTGTTAGTGTTGAAAAACCACTTTTCGCACTTGTGTTGGTGCAGGAAACCACTTTTGCACTTGTATTAGTGTGGAAAAAGCACTTTTCGCACTTGCGTTAGTGTTGAAAAACCACTTTTCGCACTTGTGTTAGTGTTGAAAAACCACTTTTCGCACTTGTGTTAGTGTTGAAAAACCACTTTTCGCACTTGTGTTGGTGCAGGAAACCACTTTTGCACTTGTATTAGTGTGGAAAAAACACTTTTCGCACTTGCGTTAGTGTTGAAAAACCACTTTTCGCACTTGTGTTAGTGTTGAAAAACCACTTTTCGCACATGTGTTGGTGCAGGAAACCACTTTTGCACTTGTATTAGTGTGGAAAAACCACTTTTTGCACTTGTGTTAGTGTTGAAAAACCACTTTTCGCACTTGTGTTGGTGCAGGAAACCACTTTTGCACTTGTATTAGTGTGGAAAAAACACTTTTCGCACTTGTGTTAGTGTTGAAAAACCACTTTTCGCACTTGTGTTAGTGTTGAAAAACCACTTTTCGCACTTGTGTTGGTGCAGGAAACCACTTTTGCACTTGTATTAGTGTGGTGTATTAGTGTGGAAAAAACACTTTTTTGCACTTGTGATAGTGTTGAAAAACCACTTTTCGCACTTGTGTTAGTGTTGAAAAACCACTTTTCGCACTTGTGTTAATGTTGAAAAACCACTTTTCGCACTTGTGTTGGTGCAGGAAACCACTTTTGCACTTGTATTAGTGTGGAAAAAACACTTTTGCACTTGTGATAGTGTTGACAAACCAATTTTCGCACTTGTGTTGGTGCAGGAAACCACTTTTGCACTTGTATTAGTGTGGAAAAAACACTTTTTGCACTTGTGATAGTGTTGAAAAACCACTTTTCGCACTTGTGTTGGTGCAAGAAACCACTTTTGCACTTGTATTAGTGTGGAAAAAACACTTTTTGCACTTGTGATAGTGTTCAAAAACCACTTTTCGCACTTGTGTTAGTGTTGAAAAACCACTTTTCGCACTTGTGTTGCTGCAGGATACCACTTTTGCACTTGTATTAGTGTGGAAAAACCACTTTTTGCATTTGTGTTAGTGTTGAAAAACCACTTTTTGCACTTGTGTTAGTGTTGAAAAACCACTTTTCGCACTTGTGTTAGTGATGAAAAACCACTTTTCGCACTTGTGTTAGTGTTGAAAAACCACTTTTCGCACTTGTGTTGGTGCAGGAAACCACTTTTGCACTTGTATTAGTGTGGAAAAAACACTTTTTGCACTTGTGATAGTGTTGAAAAACCACTTTTCGCACTTGTGTTAGTGTTGAAAAACTACTTTTCGCACTTGTGTTGGTGCAGGAAACCACTTTTGCACTTGTATTAGTGTGGAAAAACCACTTTTCACACTTATGTTAGTGTTGAAAAACCACTTTTCGCACTTGTGTTGGTGCAGGAAACCACTTTTGCACTTGTATTAGTGTGGAAAAAACACTTTTCGCACTTGCGTTAGTGTTGAAAAACCACTTTTCGCACTTGTGTTAGTGTTGAAAAACCACTTTTCGCACATGTGTTGGTGCAGGAAACCACTTTTGCACTTGTATTAGTGTGGAAAAACCACTTTTTGCACTTGTGTTAGTGTTGAAAAACCACTTTTCGCACTTGTGTTGGTGCAGGAAACCACTTTTGCACTTGTATTAGTGTGGAAAAAACACTTTTCGCACTTGTGTTAGTGTTGAAAAACCACTTTTCGCACTTGTGTTAGTGTTGAAAAACCACTTTTCGCACTTGTGTTGGTGCAGGAAACCACTTTTGCACTTGTATTAGTGTGGTGTATTAGTGTGGAAAAAACACTTTTTTGCACTTGTGATAGTGTTGAAAAACCACTTTTCGCACTTGTGTTAGTGTTGAAAAACCACTTTTCGCACTTGTGTTAATGTTGAAAAACCACTTTTCGCACTTGTGTTGGTGCAGGAAACCACTTTTGCACTTGTATTAGTGTGGAAAAAACACTTTTGCACTTGTGATAGTGTTGACAAACCAATTTTCGCACTTGTGTTGGTGCAGGAAACCACTTTTGCACTTGTATTAGTGTGGAAAAAACACTTTTTGCACTTGTGATAGTGTTGAAAAACCACTTTTCGCACTTGTGTTAGTGTTGAAAAACCACTTTTCGCACTTGTGTTGGTGCAGGAAACCACTTTTGCACTTGTATTAGTGTGGAAAAAACACTTTTCGCACTTGTGTTAGTGTTGAAAAACCACTTTTCGCACTTGTGTTAGTGTTGAAAAACCACTTTTCGCACTTGTGTTGGTGCAGGAAACCACTTTTGCACTTGTATTAGTGTGGAAAAAACACTTTTTGCACTTGTGATAGTGTTGAAAAACAACTTTTCGCACTTGTGTTAGTGTTGAAAAACCACTTTTCGCACTTGTGTTGGTGCAGGAAACCACTTTTGCACTTGTATTCGTGTGGAAAAAACACTTTTTGCACTTGTGATAGTGTTCAAAAACCACTTTTCGCACTTGTGTTAGTGTTGAAAAACCACTTTTCGCACTTGTGTTGGTGCAGGAAACAACTTTTGCACTTGTATTCGTGTGGAAAAACCACTTTTCGCACTTGTGTTAGTGTTGAAAAACCACTTTTCGCACTTGTGTTGGTGTTGCAAAACCACTTTTCGCACTTGTGATAGTGATGAAAAACCACTTTTCGCACTTGTGTTAGTGTTGAAAAACCACTTTTCGCACTTGTGTTGGTGCAAGAAACCACTTTTGCACTTGTATTAGTGTGGAAAAAACACTTTTTGCACTTGTGATAGTGTTCAAAAACCACTTTTCGCACTTGTGTTAGTGTTGAAAAACCACTTTTCGCACTTGTGTTGGTGCAGGATACCACTTTTGCACTTGTATTAGTGTGGAAAAACCACTTTTCGCACTTGTGTTAGTGTTGAAAAACCACTTTTCGCACTTGTGTTAGTGTTGAAAAACCACTTTTCGCACTTGCGTTAGTGTTGAAAAACCACTTTTCGCACTTGTATTGGTGCAGGAAACCACTTTTGCACTTGTATTAGTGTGGAAAAAACACTTTTTGCACTTGTGATAGTGTTGAAAAACCACTTTTCGCACTCTGGTTAGTGTTGAAAAACTACTTTTCGCACTTGTGTTGGTGCAGGAAACCACTTTTGCACTTGTATTAGTGTGGAAAAACCACTTTTCACACTTGTGTTATTGTTGAAAAACCACTTTTCGCACTTGTGTTAGTGTTGAAAAACCACTTTTCGCACTTGTGTTGGTGCAGGAAACCACTTTTGCACTTGTATTAGTGTGGTGTATTAGTGTGGAAAAAACACTTTTTTGCACTTGTGATAGTGTTGAAAAACCACTTTTCGCACTTGTGTTAGTGTTGAAAAACCACTTTTCGCACTTGTGTTAATGTTGAAAAACCACTTTTCGCACTTGTGTTGGTGCAGGAAACCACTTTTGCACTTGTATTAGTGTGGAAAAAACACTTTTGCACTTGTGATAGTGTTGACAAACCAATTTTCGCACTTGTGTTGGTGCAGGAAACCACTTTTGCACTTGTATTAGTGTGGAAAAACCACTTTTCGCACTTGTGTTAGTGTTGAAAAACCACTTTTCGCACTTGTGTTAGTGTTGAAAAACCACTTTTCGCACTTGTGTTGGTGCAGGAAACCACTTTTGCACTTGTATTAGTGTGGTGTATTAGTGTGGAAAAAACACTTTTTTGCACTTGTGATAGTGTTGAAAAACCACTTTTCGCACTTGTGTTAGTGTTGAAAAACCACTTTTCGCACTTGTGTTAATGTTGAAAAACCACTTTTCGCACTTGTGTTGGTGCAGGAAACCACTTTTGCACTTGTATTAGTGTGGAAAAAACACTTTTGCACTTGTGATAGTGTTGACAAACCAATTTTCGCACTTGTGTTGGTGCAGGAAACCACTTTTGCACTTGTATTAGTGTGGAAAAACCACTTTTCGCACTTGTGTTAGTGTTGAAAAACCACTTTTCGCACTTGTGTTAGTGTTGAAAAACCACTTTTCGCACTTGTGTTGGTGCAGGAAACCACTTTTGCACTTGTATTAGTGTGGAAAAAACACTTTTTGCACTTGTGATAGTGTTGAAAAACCACTTTTCGCACTTGTGTTAGTGTTGAAAAACTACTTTTCGCACTTGTGTTGGTGCAGGAAACCACTTTTGCACTTGTATTAGTGTGGAAAAACCACTTTTCACACTTATGTTAGTGTTGAAAAACCACTTTTCGCACTTGTATTGGTGCAGGAAACCACTTTTGCACTTGTATTAGTGTGGAAAAAACACTTTTTGCACTTGTGATAGTGTTGAAAAACCACTTTTCGCACTTGTGTTAGTGTTGAAAAACCACTTTTCGCACTGGTGTTGGTGCAGGAAACAACTTTTGCACTTGTATTCGTGTGGGAAAACCACTTTTCGCACTTGTGTTAGTGCTGCAAAACCACTTTTTGCACTTGTGTTAGTGTTGAAAAACCACATTTCGCACTTGTGTTGGTGCTGGAAACCACTTTTGCACTTGTATTAGTGTTGAAAAACCACTTTTCGCACTTGTGTTAGTGTTGAAAAACCACTTTTCGCACTTGTGTTGGTGCAGGAAACCACTTTTGCACTTGTATTAGTGTGTAAAAAACACTTTTCGCACTTGTGTTAGTGTTGAAAAACCACTTTTCGCACTTGTGTTAGTGTTGAAAAACCACTTTTCGCACATGTGTTGGTGCAGGAAACCACTTTTGCACTTGTATTAGTGTGGAATAACCACTTTTTGCACTTGTGTTAGTGTTGAAAAACCACTTTTCGCACTTGTGTTGGTGCAGGAAACCACTTTTGCACTTGTATTAGTGTGGAAAAACCACTTTTCGCACTTGTGTTAGTGTTGAAAAACCACTTTTCGCACTTGTGTTAGTGTTGAAAAACCACTTTTCGCACTTGTGTTGGTGCAGGAAACCACTTTTGCACTTGTATTCGTGTGGAAAAAACACTTTTTGCACTTGTGATAGTGTTCAAAAACCACTTTTCGCACTTGTGTTAGTGTTGAAAAACCACTTTTCGCACTTGTGTTGGTGCAGGAAACAACTTTTGCACTTGTATTAGTGTGGAAAAAACACTTTTCGCACTTGTGTTAGTGTTGAAAAACCACTTTTCGCACTTGTGTTAGTGTTGAAAAACCACTTTTCGCACATGTGTTGGTGCAGGAAACCACTTTTGCACTTGTATTAGTGTGGAAAAAACCACTTTTTGCACTTGTGTTAGTGTTGAAAAACCACTTTTCGCACTTGTGTTGGTGCAGGAAACCACTTTTGCACTTGTATTAGTGTGGAAAAACCACTTTTCGCACTTGTGTTAGTGTTGAAAAACCACTTTTCGCACTTGTGTTAGTGTTGAAAAACCACTTTTCGCACTTGTGTTGGTGCAGGAAACCACTTTTGCACTTGTATTCGTGTGGAAAAAACACTTTTTGCACTTGTGATAGTGTTCAAAAACCACTTTTCGCACTTGTGTTAGTGTTGAAAAACCACTTTTCGCACTTGTGTTGGTGCAGGAAACAACTTTTGCACTTGTATTCGTGTGGAAAAACCACTTTTCGCACTTATGTTAGTGTTGAAAAACCACTTTTCGCACTTTTGTTAGTGTTGAAAAACCACTTTTCGCACTTGTGTTGGTGCAGGAAACCACTTTTGCACTTGTATTAGTGTGGAAAAACCACTTTTTGCACTTGTGTTAGTGTTGAAAAACCACTTTTCGCACTTATGTTAGTGTTGAAAAACCACTTTTCGCACATGTGTTGGTGCAGGAAACAACTTTTGCAATTGTATTAGTGTGGAAAAAACACTTTTTGCACTTGTGATAGTGTTGAAAAACCACTTTTGGCACTTGTGTTAGTGTTGAAAAACCACTTTTCACACTTGTGTTGGTGCAGGAAACCACTTTTGCACTTGTATTAATGTGGAAAAACCACTTTTCGCACTTGTGTTAGTGTTGAAAAACCACTTTTCGCACTTGTGTTAGTGTTGAAAAACCACTTTTCGCACTTGTGTTGGTGCAGGAAACCACTTTTGCACTTGTATTAGTGTTGAAAAACCACTTTTCGCACTTGTGTTAGTGTTGAAAAACCACTTTTCGCACTTGTGTTGGTGCAAGAAACCACTTTTGCACTTGTATTAGTGTGGAAAAAACACTTTTTGCACTTGTGATAGTGTTCAAAAACCACTTTTCGCACTTGTGTTAGTGTTGAAAAACCACTTTTTGCACTTGTGTTGCTGCAGGATACCACTTTTGCACTTGTATTAGTGTGGAAAAACCACTTTTTGCATTTGTGTTAGTGTTGAAAAACCACTTTTTGCACTTGTGTTAGTGTTGAAAAACCACTTTTCGCACTTGTGTTAGTGATGAAAAACCACTTTTCGCACTTGTGTTAGTGTTGAAAAACCACTTTTCGCACTTGTGTTGGTGCAGGAAACCACTTTTGCACTTGTATTAGTGTGGAAAAAACACTTTTTGCACTTGTGATAGTGTTGAAAAACCACTTTTCGCACTTGTGTTAGTGTTGAAAAACTACTTTTCGCACTTGTGTTGGTGCAGGAAACCACTTTTGCACTTGTATTAGTGTGGAAAAACCACTTTTCACACTTATGTTAGTGTTGAAAAACCACTTTTCGCACTTGTGTTGGTGCAGGAAACCACTTTTGCACTTGTATTAGTGTGGAAAAAACACTTTTCGCACTTGCGTTAGTGTTGAAAAACCACTTTTCGCACTTGTGTTAGTGTTGAAAAACCACTTTTCGCACATGTGTTGGTGCAGGAAACCACTTTTGCACTTGTATTAGTGTGGAAAAACCACTTTTTGCACTTGTGTTAGTGTTGAAAAACACTTTTCGCACTTGTGTTGGTGCAGGAAACCACTTTTGCACTTGTATTAGTGTGGAAAAAACACTTTTCGCACTTGTGTTAGTGTTGAAAAACCACTTTTCGCACTTGTGTTAGTGTTGAAAAACCACTTTTCGCACTTGTGTTGGTGCAGGAAACCACTTTTGCACTTGTATTAGTGTGGTGTATTAGTGTGGAAAAAACACTTTTTTGCACTTGTGATAGTGTTGAAAAACCACTTTTCGCACTTGTGTTAGTGTTGAAAAACCACTTTTCGCACTTGTGTTAATGTTGAAAAACCACTTTTCGCACTTGTGTTGGTGCAGGAAACCACTTTTGCACTTGTATTAGTGTGGAAAAAACACTTTTGCACTTGTGATAGTGTTGACAAACCAATTTTCGCACTTGTGTTGGTGCAGGAAACCACTTTTGCACTTGTATTAGTGTGGAAAAAACACTTTTTGCACTTGTGATAGTGTTGAAAAACCACTTTTCGCACTTGTGTTAGTGTTGAAAAACCACTTTTCGCACTTGTGTTGGTGCAGGAAACCACTTTTGCACTTGTATTAGTGTGGAAAAAACACTTTTCGCACTTGTGTTAGTGTTGAAAAACCACTTTTCGCACTTGTGTTAGTGTTGAAAAACCACTTTTCGCACTTGTGTTGGTGCAGGAAACCACTTTTGCACTTGTATTAGTGTGGAAAAAACACTTTTTGCACTTGTGATAGTGTTGAAAAACAACTTTTCGCACTTGTGTTAGTGTTGAAAAACCACTTTTCGCACTTGTGTTGGTGCAGGAAACCACTTTTGCACTTGTATTCGTGTGGAAAAAACACTTTTTGCACTTGTGATAGTGTTCAAAAACCACTTTTCGCACTTGTGTTAGTGTTGAAAAACCACTTTTCGCACTTGTGTTGGTGCAGGAAACAACTTTTGCACTTGTATTCGTGTGGAAAAACCACTTTTCGCACTTGTGTTAGTGTTGAAAAACCACTTTTCGCACTTGTGTTGGTGTTGCAAAACCACTTTTCGCACTTGTGATAGTGATGAAAAACCACTTTTCGCACTTGTGTTAGTGTTGAAAAACCACTTTTCGCACTTGTGTTGGTGCAAGAAACCACTTTTGCACTTGTATTAGTGTGGAAAAAACACTTTTTGCACTTGTGATAGTGTTCAAAAACCACTTTTCGCACTTGTGTTAGTGTTGAAAAACCACTTTTCGCACTTGTGTTGGTGCAGGATACCACTTTTGCACTTGTATTAGTGTGGAAAAACCACTTTTCGCACTTGTGTTAGTGTTGAAAAACCACTTTTCGCACTTGTGTTAGTGTTGAAAAACCACTTTTCGCACTTGCGTTAGTGTTGAAAAACCACTTTTCGCACTTGTATTGGTGCAGGAAACCACTTTTGCACTTGTATTAGTGTGGAAAAAACACTTTTTGCACTTGTGATAGTGTTGAAAAACCACTTTTCGCACTCTGGTTAGTGTTGAAAAACTACTTTTCGCACTTGTGTTGGTGCAGGAAACCACTTTTGCACTTGTATTAGTGTGGAAAAACCACTTTTCACACTTGTGTTATTGTTGAAAAACCACTTTTCGCACTTGTGTTAGTGTTGAAAAACCACTTTTCGCACTTGTGTTGGTGCAGGAAACCACTTTTGCACTTGTATTAGTGTGGTGTATTAGTGTGGAAAAAACACTTTTTTGCACTTGTGATAGTGTTGAAAAACCACTTTTCGCACTTGTGTTAGTGTTGAAAAACCACTTTTCGCACTTGTGTTAATGTTGAAAAACCACTTTTCGCACTTGTGTTGGTGCAGGAAACCACTTTTGCACTTGTATTAGTGTGGAAAAAACACTTTTGCACTTGTGATAGTGTTGACAAACCAATTTTCGCACTTGTGTTGGTGCAGGAAACCACTTTTGCACTTGTATTAGTGTGGAAAAAACACTTTTCGCACTTGTGTTAGTGTTGAAAAACCACTTTTCGCACTTGTGTTAGTGTTGAAAAACAACTTTTCGCACTTGTGTTGGTGCAGGAAACCACTTTTGCACTTGTATTAGTGTGGAAAAAACACTTTTTGCACTTGTGATAGTGTTGAAAAACAACTTTTCGCACTTGTGTTAGTGTTGAAAAACCACTTTTCGCACTTGTGTTGGTGCAGGAAACCACTTTTGCACTTGTATTCGTGTGGAAAAAACACTTTTTGCACTTGTGATAGTGTTCAAAAACCACTTTTCGCACTTGTGTTAGTGTTGAAAAACCACTTTTCGCACTTGTGTTGGTGCAGGAAACAACTTTTGCACTTGTATTCGTGTGGAAAAACCACTTTTCGCACTTGTGTTAGTGTTGAAAAACCACTTTTCGCACTTGTGTTGGTGTTGCAAAACCACTTTTCGCACTTGTGATAGTGATGAAAAACCACTTTTCGCACTTGTGTTAGTGTTGAAAAACCACTTTTCGCACTTGTGTTGGTGCAAGAAACCACTTTTGCACTTGTATTAGTGTGGAAAAAACACTTTTTGCACTTGTGATAGTGTTCAAAAACCACTTTTCGCACTTGTGTTAGTGTTGAAAAACCACTTTTCGCACTTGTGTTGGTGCAGGATACCACTTTTGCACTTGTATTAGTGTGGAAAAACCACTTTTCGCACTTGTGTTAGTGTTGAAAAACCACTTTTCGCACTTGTGTTAGTGTTGAAAAACCACTTTTCGCACTTGTGTTAGTGTTGAAAAACCACTTTTCGCACTTGTATTGGTGCAGGAAACCACTTTTGCACTTGTATTAGTGTGGAAAAAACACTTTTTGCACTTGTGATAGTGTTGAAAAACCACTTTTCGCACTCTGGTTAGTGTTGAAAAACTACTTTTCGCACTTGTGTTGGTGCAGGAAACCACTTTTGCACTTGTATTAGTGTGGAAAAACCACTTTTCACACTTGTGTTATTGTTGAAAAACCACTTTTCGCACTTGTGTTAGTGTTGAAAAACCACTTTTCGCACTTGTGTTGGTGCAGGAAACCACTTTTGCACTTGTATTAGTGTGGTGTATTAGTGTGGAAAAAACACTTTTTTGCACTTGTGATAGTGTTGAAAAACCACTTTTCGCACTTGTGTTAGTGTTGAAAAACCACTTTTCGCACTTGTGTTAATGTTGAAAAACCACTTTTCGCACTTGTGTTGGTGCAGGAAACCACTTTTGCACTTGTATTAGTGTGGAAAAAACACTTTTGCACTTGTGATAGTGTTGACAAACCAATTTTCGCACTTGTGTTGGTGCAGGAAACCACTTTTGCACTTGTATTAGTGTGGAAAAAACACTTTTCGCACTTGCGTTAGTGTTGAAAAACCACTTTTCGCACTTGTGTTAGTGTTGAAAAACCACTTTTCGCACTTGTGTTGGTGCAGGAAACCACTTTTGCACTTGTATTAGTGTGGAAAAAACACTTTTTGCACTTGTGATAGTGTTGAAAAACAACTTTTCGCACTTGTGTTAGTGTTGAAAAACCACTTTTCGCACTTGTGTTGGTGCAGGAAACCACTTTTGCACTTGTATTCGTGTGGAAAAAACACTTTTTGCACTTGTGATAGTGTTCAAAAACCACTTTTCGCACTTGTGTTAGTGTTGAAAAACCACTTTTCGCACTTGTGTTGGTGCAGGAAACAACTTTTGCACTTGTATTCGTGTGGAAAAACCACTTTTCGCACTTGTGTTAGTGTTGAAAAACCACTTTTCGCACTTGTGTTGGTGTTGCAAAACCACTTTTCGCACTTGTGATAGTGATGAAAAACCACTTTTCGCACTTGTGTTAGTGTTGAAAAACCACTTTTCGCACTTGTGTTGGTGCAAGAAACCACTTTTGCACTTGTATTAGTGTGGAAAAAACACTTTTTGCACTTGTGATAGTGTTCAAAAACCACTTTTCGCACTTGTGTTAGTGTTGAAAAACCACTTTTCGCACTTGTGTTGGTGCAGGATACCACTTTTGCACTTGTATTAGTGTGGAAAAACCACTTTTCGCACTTGTGTTAGTGTTGAAAAACCACTTTTCGCACTTGTGTTAGTGTTGAAAAACCACTTTTCGCACTTGTGTTAGTGTTGAAAAACCACTTTTCGCACTTGTATTGGTGCAGGAAACCACTTTTGCACTTGTATTAGTGTGGAAAAAACACTTTTTGCACTTGTGATAGTGTTGAAAAACCACTTTTCGCACTTGTGTTAGTGTTGAAAAACTACTTTTCGCACTTGTGTTGGTGCAGGAAACCACTTTTGCACTTGTATTAGTGTGGAAAAACCACTTTTCACACTTGTGTTATTGTTGAAAAACCACTTTTCGCACTTGTGTTAGTGTTGAAAAACCACTTTTCGCACTTGTGTTGGTGCAGGAAACCACTTTTGCACTTGTATTAGTGTGGAAAAAACACTTTTTGCACTTGTGATAGTGTTGAAAAACCACTTTTCGCACTTGTGTTAGTGTTGAAAAACTACTTTTCGCACTTGTGTTGGTGCAGGAAACCACTTTTGCACTTGTATTAGTGTGGAAAAACCACTTTTCACACTTATGTTAGTGTTGAAAAACCACTTTTCGCACTTGTATTGGTGCAGGAAACCACTTTTGCACTTGTATTAGTGTGGAAAAAACACTTTTTGCACTTGTGATAGTGTTGAAAAACCACTTTTCGCACTTGTGTTAGTGTTGAAAAACCACTTTTCGCACTGGTGTTGGTGCAGGAAACAACTTTTGCACTTGTATTCGTGTGGGAAAACCACTTTTCGCACTTGTGTTAGTGCTGCAAAACCACTTTTTGCACTTGTGTTAGTGTTGAAAAACCACATTTCGCACTTGTGTTGGTGCTGGAAACCACTTTTGCACTTGTATTAGTGTTGAAAAACCACTTTTCGCACTTGTGTTAGTGTTGAAAAACCACTTTTCGCACTTGTGTTGGTGCAGGAAACCACTTTTGCACTTGTATTAGTGTGTAAAAAACACTTTTCGCACTTGTGTTAGTGTTGAAAAACCACTTTTCGCACTTGTGTTAGTGTTGAAAAACCACTTTTCGCACATGTGTTGGTGCAGGAAACCACTTTTGCACTTGTATTAGTGTGGAAAAACCACTTTTTGCACTTGTGTTAGTGTTGAAAAACCACTTTTCGCACTTGTGTTGGTGCAGGAAACCACTTTTGCACTTGTATTAGTGTGGAAAAACCACTTTTCGCACTTATGTTAGTGTTGAAAAACCACTTTTCGCACTTGTGTTAGTGTTGAAAAACCACTTTTCGCACTTGTGTTGGTGCAGGAAACCACTTTTGCACTTGTATTCGTGTGGAAAAAACACTTTTTGCACTTGTGATAGTGTTCAAAAACCACTTTTCGCACTTGTGTTAGTGTTGAAAAACCACTTTTCGCACTTGTGTTGGTGCAGGAAACAACTTTTGCACTTGTATTAGTGTGGAAAAAACACTTTTCGCACTTGTGTTAGTGTTGAAAAACCACTTTTCGCACTTGTGTTAGTGTTGAAAAACCACTTTTCGCACATGTGTTGGTGCAGGAAACCACTTTTGCACTTGTATTAGTGTGGAAAAACCACTTTTTGCACTTGTGTTAGTGTTGAAAAACCACTTTTCGCACTTGTGTTGGTGCAGGAAACCACTTTTGCACTTGTATTAGTGTGGAAAAACCACTTTTCGCACTTGTGTTAGTGTTGAAAAACCACTTTTCGCACTTGTGTTAGTGTTGAAAAACCACTTTTCGCACTTGTGTTGGTGCAGGAAACCACTTTTGCACTTGTATTCGTGTGGAAAAAACACTTTTTGCACTTGTGATAGTGTTCAAAAACCACTTTTCGCACTTGTGTTAGTGTTGAAAAACCACTTTTCGCACTTGTGTTGGTGCAGGAAACAACTTTTGCACTTGTATTCGTGTGGAAAAACCACTTTTCGCACTTGTGTTAGTGTTGAAAAACCACTTTTCGCACTTTTGTTAGTGTTGAAAAACCACTTTTCGCACTTGTGTTGGTGCAGGAAACCACTTTTGCACTTGTATTAGTGTGGAAAAACCACTTTTTGCACTTGTGTTAGTGTTGAAAAACCACTTTTCGCACTTATGTTAGTGTTGAAAAACCACTTTTCGCACATGTGTTGGTGCAGGAAACAACTTTTGCAATTGTATTAGTGTGGAAAAAACACTTTTTGCACTTGTGATAGTGTTGAAAAACCACTTTTGGCACTTGTGTTAGTGTTGAAAAACCACTTTTCGCACTTGTGTTGGTGCAGGAAACCACTTTTGCACTTGTATTAATGTGGAAAAACCACTTTTCGCACTTGTGTTAGTGTTGAAAAACCACTTTTCGCACTTGTGTTAGTGTTGAAAAACCACTTTTCGCACTTGTGTTGGTGCAGGAAACCACCTTTGCACTTGTATTAGTGTTGAAAAACCACTTTTCGCACTTGTGTTAGTGTTGAAAAACCACTTTTCGCACTTGTGTTGGTGCAAGAAACCACTTTTGCACTTGTATTAGTGTGGAAAAAACACTTTTTGCACTTGTGATAGTGTTCAAAAACCACTTTTCGCACTTGTGTTAGTGTTGAAAAACCACTTTTCGCACTTGTGTTGCTGCAGGATACCACTTTTGCACTTGTATTAGTGTGGAAAAACCACTTTTTGCACTTGTGTTAGTGTTGAAAAACCACTTTTTGCACTTGTGTTGGTGTTGAAAAACCACTTTTCGCACTTGTGTTAGTGTTGAAAAACCACTTTTCGCACTTGTGTTAGTGTTGAAAAACCACCTTTCGCACTTGTGTTGGTGCAGGGAACCACTTTTGCACTTGTATTAGTGTGGAAAAAACACTTTTTGCACTTGTGATAGTGTTGAAAAACCACTTTTCGCACTTGTGTTAGTGTTGAAAAACTACTTTTCGCACTTGTGTTGGTGCAGGAAACCACTTTTGCACTTGTATTAGTGTGGAAAAACCACTTTTCACACTTATGTTAGTGTTGAAAAACCACTTTTCGCACTTGTGTTGGTGCAGGAAACCACTTTTGCACTTGTATTAGTGTGGAAAAAACACTTTTCGCACTTGTGTTAGTGTTGAAAAACCACTTTTCGCACTTGTGTTAGTGTTGAAAAACCACTTTTCGCACATGTGTTGGTGCAGGAAACCACTTTTGCACTTGTATTAGTGTGGAAAAACCACTTTTTGCACTTGTGTTAGTGTTGAAAAACCACTTTTCGCACTTGTGTTGGTGCAGGAAACCACTTTTGCACTTGTATTAGTGTGGAAAAAACACTTTTCGCACTTGTGTTAGTGTTGAAAAACCACTTTTCGCACTTGTGTTAGTGTTGAAAAACCACTTTTCGCACTTGTGTTGGTGCAGGAAACCACTTTTGCACTTGTATTAGTGTGGTGTATTAGTGTGGAAAAAACACTTTTTTGCACTTGTGATAGTGTTGAAAAACCACTTTTCGCACTTGTGTTAGTGTTGAAAAACCACTTTTCGCACTTGTGTTAATGTTGAAAAACCACTTTTCGCACTTGTGTTGGTGCAGGAAACCACTTTTGCACTTGTATTAGTGTGGAAAAAACACTTTTGCACTTGTGATAGTGTTGACAAACCAATTTTCGCACTTGTGTTGGTGCAGGAAACCACTTTTGCACTTGTATTAGTGTGGAAAAAACACTTTTTGCACTTGTGATAGTGTTGAAAAACCACTTTTCGCACTTGTGTTAGTGTTGAAAAACCACTTTTCGCACTTGTGTTGGTGCAGGAAACCACTTTTGCACTTGTATTAGTGTGGAAAAAACACTTTTCGCACTTGTGTTAGTGTTGAAAAACCACTTTTCGCACTTGTGTTGGTGCAGGAAACCACTTTTGCACTTGTATTAGTGTGGAAAAAACACTTTTTGCACTTGTGATAGTGTTGAAAAACAACTTTTCGCACTTGTGTTAGTGTTGAAAAACCACTTTTCGCACTTGTGTTGGTGCAGGAAACCACTTTTGCACTTGTATTCGTGTGGAAAAAACACTTTTTGCACTTGTGATAGTGTTCAAAAACCACTTTTCGCACTTGTGTTAGTGTTGAAAAACCACTTTTCGCACTTGTGTTGGTGCAGGAAACAACTTTTGCACTTGTATTCGTGTGGAAAAACCACTTTTCGCACTTGTGTTAGTGTTGAAAAACCACTTTTCGCACTTGTGTTGGTGTTGCAAAACCACTTTTCGCACTTGTGATAGTGATGAAAAACCACTTTTCGCACTTGTGTTAGTGTTGAAAAACCACTTTTCGCACTTGTGTTGGTGCAAGAAACCACTTTTGCACTTGTATTAGTGTGGAAAAAACACTTTTTGCACTTGTGATAGTGTTCAAAAACCACTTTTCGCACTTGTGTTAGTGTTGAAAAACCACTTTTCGCACTTGTGTTGGTGCAGGATACCACTTTTGCACTTGTATTAGTGTGGAAAAAACACTTTTCGCACTTATGTTAGTGTTGAAAAACCACTTTTCGCACTTGTGTTAGTGTTGAAAAACCACTTTTTGCACTTGTGTTAGTGTTGAAAAACCACTTTTCGCACTTGTATTGGTGCAGGAAACCACTTTTGCACTTGTATTAGTGTGGAAAAAACACTTTTTGCACTTGTGATAGTGTTGAAAAACCACTTTTCGCACTCTGGTTAGTGTTGAAAAACTACTTTTCGCACTTGTGTTGGTGCAGGAAACCACTTTTGCACTTGTATTAGTGTGGAAAAACCACTTTTCACACTTGTGTTATTGTTGAAAAACCACTTTTCGCACTTGTGTTAGTGTTGAAAAACCACTTTTCGCACTTGTGTTGGTGCAGGAAACCACTTTTGCACTTGTATTAGTGTGGAAAAAACACTTTTCGCACTTGTGTTAGTGTTGAAAAACCACTTTTCGCACTTGTGTTGGTGCAGGAAACCACTTTTGCACTTGTATTAGTGTTGAAAAACCACTTTTCGCACTTGTGTTAGTGTTGAAAAACCACTTTTCGCACTTGTGTTAGTGTTGAAAAACCACTTTTCGCACTTGTGTTGGTGCAGGAAACCACTTTTGCTCTTGTATTAGTGTGGTGTATTAGTGTGGAAAAACACTTTTTGCACTTGTGATAGTGTTGAAAAACCACTTTTCGCACTTGTGTTAGTGTTGAAAAACCACTTTTCGCACTTGTGTTAGTGTTGAAAAACCACTTTTCGCACTTGTGTTGGTGCAGGAAACCACTTTTGCACTTGTATTAGTGTGGAAAAAACACTTTTGCACTTGTGATAGTGTTGACAAACCACTTTTCGCACTTGTGTTAGTGTTGAAAAACCACTTTTCGCACTTGTGTTGGTGCAGGAAACCACTTTTGCACTTGTATTAGTGTGGAAAAAACACTTTTTGCACTTGTGATAGTGTTGAAAAACCACTTTTCGCACTTGTGTTAGTGTTGAAAAACCACTTTTCGCACTTGTGTTGGTGCAGGAAACCACTTTTGCACTTGTATTAGTGTGGAAAAACCACTTTTCGCACTTGAGTTAGTGTTGAAAAACCACTTTTCGCACTTGTGTTAGTGTTGAAAAACCACTTTTCGCACTTGTGTTAGTGTTGAAAAACCACTTTTCGCACTTGTGTTGGTGCAGGAAACCACTTTTGCACTTGTGTTAGTGTTCAAAAACCACTTTTCGCACTTGTGTTAGTGTTGAAAAACCACTTTTCGCACTTGTGTTGGTGCAGGATACCACTTTTGCACTTGTATTAGTGTGGAAAAACCACTTTTCGCACTTGTCTTAGTGTTGAAAAACCACTTTTCGCACTTGTGTTAGTGTTGAAAAACCACTTTTCGCACTTGTGTTAGTGTTGAAAAACCACTTTTCGCACTTGTATTGGTGCAGGAAACCACTTTTGCACTTGTATTAGTGTGGAAAAAACACTTTTTGCACTTGTGATAGTGTTGAAAAACCACTTTTCGCACTCTGGTTAGTGTTGAAAAACTACTTTTCGCACTTGTGTTGGTGCAGGAAACCACTTTTGCACTTGTATTAGTGTGGAAAAACCACTTTTCACACTTGTGTTATTGTTGAAAAACCACTTTTCGCACTTGTGTTAGTGTTGAAAAACCACTTTTCGCACTTGTGTTGGTGCAGGAAACCACTTTTGCACATGTATTAGTGTGGAAAAAACACTTTTTGCACTTGTGATAGTGTTGAAAAACCACTTTTCGCACTTGTGTTAGTGTTGAAAAACTACTTTTCGCACTTGTGTTGGTGCAGGAAACCACTTTTGCACTTGTATTAGTGTGGAAAAACCACTTTTCACACTTATGTTAGTGTTGAAAAACCACTTTTCGCACTTGTGTTGGTGCAGGAAACCACTTTTGCACTTGTATTAGTGTGGAAAAAACACTTTTTGCACTTGTGATAGTGTTGAAAAACCACTTTTCGCACTTGTGTTAGTGTTGAAAAACCACTTTTCGCACTGGTGTTGGTGCAGGAAACAACTTTTGCACTTGTATTCGTGTGGGAAAACCACTTTTCGCACTTGCGTTAGTGCTGCAAAACCACTTTTTGCACTTGTGTTAGTGTTGAAAAACCACATTTCGCACTTGTGTTGGTGCTGGAAACCACTTTTGCACTTGTATTAGTGTTGAAAAACCACTTTTGGCACTTGTGTTGGTGCAGGAAACCACTTTTGCACTTGTATTAGTGTGGAAAAAACACTTTTCGCACTTGTGTTAGTGTTGAAAAACCACTTTTCGCACTTGTGTTAGTGTTGAAAAACCACTTTTCGCACTTGTGTTGGTGCAGGAAACCACTTTTGCACTTGTATTAGTGTTGAAAAACCACTTTTCGCACTTGTGTTAGTGTTGAAAAACCACTTTTCGCACTTGTGTTAGTGTTGAAAAACCACTTTTCGCACTTGTGTTGGTGCAGGAAACAACTTTTGCACTTGTATTCGTGTGGAAAAACCACTTTTCGCACTTGTGTTAGTGTTGAAAAACCACTTTTCGCACTTGCGTTGGTGTTGCAAAACCACTTTTCGCACTTGTGATAGTGATGAAAAACCACTTTTCGCACTTGTGTTAGTGTTGAAAAACCACTTTTCGCACTTGTGTTGGTGCAAGAAACCACTTTTGCACTTGTATTAGTGTGGAAAAAACACTTTTTGCACTTGTGATAGTGTTCAAAAACCACTTTTCGCACTTGTGTTAGTGTTGAAAAACCACTTTTCGCACTTGTGTTGGTGCAGGATATCACTTTTGCACTTGTATTAGTGTGGAAAAACCACTTTTCGCACTTGTGTTAGTGTTGAAAAACCACTTTTCGCACTTTAGTCCTTGAGCCAACCGGCCATATTTTGAAGTGAATGCTCCGGCGGGGGGAGTAATTCTCATTATGATTTTCCATTAGACCAATGTCTCAAGTGTCAGAAAAGGTGTGATGGACATCTGAGAACGGTAGCTTAGTGCCCGGATGGACGCCATCTTTGAAACCACCCAGCTCGAAAATGCCCATTTGGTGGGGTACATTGTTGCACGTGTATCTGGACTTCTATACTAGCTATCGATGTGCGGTTGACGACTAAATATACGTCCGATGTGTACCGTCTAAATAAAAAATAATATGAAGCATTTTGTTTTAGATTAATTTATTATAAAAATCAATTATCGAAAAAAAATCATATATTTTTCAATATTTTATTATTAGACTTGTACTTTTTTTAGTGAAACAACACTGGTATGATTTTCCAAATTATGCATTGTGCTACACCGTTTATCTGTCTATAAAAATAACTCAAAAACTAAAACATATCATCCACCACAAGTTTACACAAAAAATATATGAAAAGGCATGCACTTTCCACAAACCGAAACTATGTCAGTTGGAATTTCCCGCCGATAATCAACCCACAGAACCCAGTGCCGAAAGTGACGTCAGTCTATTCTATATCTATATTCTATATTCTATATCTCAGTCTGAGATTTGTTGCGGTGACCTGATTAATTTCTGAGGGGGGGGGGGGGGGGTGGGTGGCTTAAGAACTAAAAGTGAACATGTTAGATGGCGCCACATACAAGAAATGATACGATGTATATTCAATTTCATTCGCACTGACTTGTTCTTGAACCCGAGGATTGTTCCAATAGTTGATGTTGCAACAGATATCCTGTCTTCAGATACATTTTCAGTTGATGTTCGTGACTCCATCAAGAAGAATCTGCAGCGCACATTACAAAGAGAGTTTGGAGAATCGCTCATCTTCTTCAATGTGAAACACCGTGTATACTTGATGCCCGATAATCTGACAAAGCGAGAGATTGCTGCAGAGTGCGTAAACCTGAAAACAGAAGTGAAAGCATTTGAACGAACGGACGGTGAAAGTAACATTGTGCGTGCAGCTACTTCACTGCGACACCAGATCAAAGATGCTCATTACAATGAACGTTGGCCGCCTCAGCCAGCAGAACTCACTTCAGATTACGTGAAGATACCAGATTCTCTTCGTGTATTTCTGCATACTTTGATTTGCGGGAGTGGGGGTAGCTCTGCGCGTGCCGACACACTGGTATGGTCGATGGCTCAAGATATCATCAATGCTGTACACCGGGGTACCATCAGAACATCGAAGCATGTCCTACTTCCGTGGGTCATGAAAACGCTCACCGGTAATACAGAGGTCATCAGAATATTGAATCGACTCGGGCACGGATGTTCGTACACAGTTCTGGAAGAAATCGAGACAGCGCTATGCATAGACACATTAGCAAGTGTGGAGAAAGATACAGTACCACTTCCGTCACATGTGCACCCTTCGGTCCCGACTGTATTAGCATTCGATAACATCGACAGGCTAGAGGAATCGCTGAGTGGTGGCGGAACATCGCATCGCGTCAACGGTATCATCGTCCAACCGAAGTCGCAGTCGTGTTTGCCGCCCCAACCTCCATCGGCAGTATCCAAAGCAGATAAGAAGCGATCTATCCCGTCATCCAGCGATTTAGTTCCAATATACAGCGGTGGGAAACGAGAGGGCCCACCTGCAATCAAGCCTGCAGATCTTTCTGACACTCTTGCAGGCGCAACATCCCTTGCGCAGCGCCGAAATCACGTATGGATTATGACTCGCATGCTGGAACCATGCGACCAGACAATCAGTTCGTGGACTGGTTTCAACATCATGACTAGAGATCGTGTTCAGGTGACGGAAGATGTAGTTGGCTACCTGCCGACTATAAACGCGCCTGCCACAGATATGGCAACAGTGCAAGAAATCCTCAGAGAAGCTCTGAACATCATGTCATCACTTCAGCTTGAGCGTATACCGGTGGTACTAGACCAGGCACTATTTGCTAAGGCGACCGAAATAGCATGGAAAGATGTCGATCGATATGGAAGAATCGTGCTCATGATGGGGAACTTCCATACCATCTGTAACTTCATGTCGAGCATTGGGAAAATGTTTGGAGATGCAGGCCTTCGGGATGTAGCTGTTGAGTCAGGAGTAATCGCTGAAGGTTCCATCAACAGGGTTCTGGAAGGCAAGCAATACAACCGTGCTGTGCGACTCCACAAGTTTATGTACGAGGCACTAATGCGCATCATTTGGAAGGGCTTCCAGGTGTGGATAGAAAGCAATCATCCTGACAAGGAACCCCAGATTCGAAGCACTGACCTCAAAATTCGCAGCATCAAGGAGGATGTTTGCCACGAGACTCTCGCTGCTGCTCTCGATGATGATTCATGTGTACAGAGCTTTGACATGTTCGCGAAATACCTACATTTTCTGCGAACCAAACATGGAGACCTGGCTCGCTTCTGGATGATGTATATTGATATGGTAGAGACCCTGCTGGGGTTGATTCGTGCGGATAGAGAAGGCGACTGGATGCTTCACTTGGCTTGTGTCAGAAGAGTGATCCCTTGGTGTTTCGCAATGAACAAGGTGAACTATGCTAGATATCTACCAGTGTACTATGCACAGATGACGCAACTCCACGAAACATGCCCCGATAGGGTGGTCCTCAAATGTAAACATTAACTTTTCCAAAGTGCTTTTCCATTTTTTTATTACACCTGCAGAGAGAACAAATTGGGTAAAATTTCATTTCATTTTGAAAACTTTTACCACTGTCACATGGCCCCTGCTAATCTGTGCCAAAGCTGCCAGCAGGAACTGGACGAGCAACAGCTGCTGCTGTTATGCAATGCCTCGAAGAATGGCATTTGCAAGACATGGTGGCAGGTATGAGCTTCGACACGACAGCCAGCAACACTGGTTCAGCACTTGGTGTGTGCACTATTTTGCAGCAAAAGCTTGGACGACCACTATAACATTTTGCATGCCGGCATCACATTTTGGAACTAGTGGTAGAGGCAGCAATGGCAGCATTCAAACCATTTCTTGGTCCATCAAAAGGACCTGAGATAGCCGTCTTCAAGCGTTTCCAGTCAAACTGGAATTCCATTGACCAAAGCAAGTTTAAGCCAATGATGCCTGATGACCTGGACTCTGTAGTTTCAGGTGTATTTTTAAGTTGCAAAGAAGATGTCGTTTCATTCTGCATCCAGAAACTGGAATCGGGCCAACTACGAGATGACTACCATGAACTTCTTGAGTTGACTATTATTCTGTTTGGTGAGCGTCCTCCGAGAGGATTCAGGTTCATGCAGCCAGGAGCCATGCATCGGGCAAGATGGATGGCCCGTGTGATTTATGGAATCAAGATCTACTTGTTCTGTGATCAGTTTCGACTGACCCCAAAGGAACTCACTGGCATAAAGCGTTTTACAGCATTTGTTGGAGCAGTGTATGCCAAAGCCTGATTCAGCGCTCAATCTGCCATTGGTGCTCCCGCTGGAGACATAGCTCTCTTAAAAGCACTCATTTTCTATCCTGATTCAGTGATTGCCGAAGCCACCAGCAAAAAGCTTTCCAATCACTTGTGGTACCTCAGCGAAGAACTGGCAGGACTTGCTCTGTTTGACGATAGTGTTGAGCTTGATGTCAAGCGAATGATAGGTAGCTGCTCTTAAAGAAGAATGCCAAGAGAATCCTCAACCATGGGTACATGTGTATCTTACAGCAAAAGAAGCCATCGCTGCCAAGACTGTTGCAGATTTTGTTACTTCTGCCTCACTGCGAATTTTTACTGCATTCAAAGTCAATACTGACTTCCTAGAAAAGGACCCTGGTGACTGGGCCGAGGACCCATCATTTCAGTCATCACAGCAAGTCTTGCGCGGTACTGCCACTGTCAACGACTTTGCAGAACGTGGTGTAGCATCAATACAGGACTACAATCAAGTCTTGACAAAGGATGAACAGCAGCGCCAGTACCTGTTGCAAGTTGTTGAGTGGCATCGCCATCAGTTCCCCAACGCAAAGAAGATAAGGAGGAAATAATTTACCACAGAACTTATTAATGAGATATCAATGGTCTGGAGGACTCTTACTCTGTGTGTTTATGATGATTGTCATACATTCTTACTGATTTGGGATTACATCTGAGTGTTAGTTTATTAAAAACAATTTTGTGTGTCGATACTGAAACATTGTAAATTTCAACCCATGTGTGACAGTAGTAAATTAAGTCGTATAGAAACCATCTTTGGCAGATTTCATTTTTTCACAATAAGGAACAATTTTAGCAACAAGCACCTGAAAAAAGTCCAATTTTATTTTTTGGTGTACATTTGAGGACCACCCTAATGCCCCGAGTTGTACAGGCATTTCAATCAAGGCTACTTCTCCGTACAGCTTAGACCAGGGAATCCATTTGCCAGAATCGCTGTTGATCAGACAACAGAAGAAACAGTAAACAAAGATACGCAAACAGCTGGAGGAACACGAGGTTTTAGTCTTCGACAAGGGGCTGTGTCACGATACTATCTAACTGCAGAAAATCGGGCTACTGCACTGAGGCAACTACGAGAAACTATCCTTGTGAATGGCAGCGACACATCTCACGCCAAGCACCCTGACTTGTCTACTTCTCGCATCAAACGTGATGAGTCTGGCGTCACAGCTATCTGTGATCTACTGGAAAATGACTGGACCAATCCATTCGCCGATGATCCGTCATGTCTTCTCAGTATATCTACCGGAGCGGCTGCGAGGGAGGACGTTTCTAATGACCTACTCAACACCCTGCAAAAGGGGGAAGCGGCGTATCAAAGCTTCCAGAAACGTCTTGAAGAGGGAACAGGCTTTCATGACACATTGAACAAGCTAAACTTGAAGACCTTTGGTAAGATCAAGCAGAAAGTTGTGAAGGGCACAAACAAGGAGATCGTCCTGAGAGCTGACAGACAACTGTTTGCCACCATGATACTCATCGCCAAGACAAGGAACCTCGACATGCAACTTGTCCTTTGTCACCCACTAGGGCCGTTACCATGGTCTTTGGCAAACGTTGATGGGTCAATGAAAAAAACGAACAAAGCTGCACTTGCGAAACACATGGAAGGTCTTGTGGAACCAGCCGAGAACGTTGACAAGCGAAGTGCAACAATAATTGATGCGATGGCTCTCATACAAAAGATGCATGGCGAGAACGACACGTTCGAAGAACTATCTGACCGCATCCTTGCTGCAGCGCTTCACGCTGGTCAAGGCAGTGAGCGCATCGATGTTGTCTTTGACACATACACAGAAGAATCCATCAAAGCAGCTGAGCGTGTGAACCACGGTTCAAATGAAGGCATCAGTTTCAGCGAGATCAGACCCGCACACAAAATCATGAACTGGCGGCGTCTCCTTGCTTGCAGCCAGACAAAGGAGAAACTGGTTGTGTTTCTGGCGGAGTCGTGGAAACATGAAACAAATCGCGAAAAGCTAGGCAACAGAACACTGTATGTCACCTATGGTGAAAAATGTCTGGTACTGACCCGCGATAGGTGGAAGTTGGTGCAAGCACTCGAATGTAGCCACGAGGAAGCAGACACGCGTATGTTTCTCCACGCAAAGCACGCCGCTACCCACTACAAGACGATCATCTTAGTGGCAGATGACACCGACGTTCTGATCATCAGTCTTCATCTCAGCAGAACCATCGATAGTCAGCTCTTCATCAGACGAGGAACAAAGGTTCGAGTCAGAATGATCGACGTTGGAAAGTTGGCTGCGGTATTGGGGTCTGGAGTTTGCAGTGCATTGCCAGGGCTTCATGCATGGAGCGGGTGTGACACTGTGAGTGCTCTGGCTAGCCAAGGAAAGATAAAGGCTTTGAAGCTTGTGCAAGCGAATGAGCTGTATCTTCAAGCATTCACAGATCTGGGATCTTCGTGGAATGTACCAACAGACGTCTTCAATAGCATTCAGGCCTTCACGTGTCAGCTGTACGCCAAGAACACGAAGATCGTCGGTGTTAATTCGCTCCGTTATCACATGTTCTGTGCAAAGAAGGGCCAGATCGAATCTGGACAATTGCCGCCTTGTGAAGACTCCTTGATGCAGCATACGCTTAGGGCCAACTATCAGGCGGCTATCTGGCGACGCAGCCTTGAAAACCTACCAGACGTCCCAACACCATCAGCAGGACATGGTTGGGAACTCGATGATGGCGGTTCGCTCACAATCCGATGGATGGCGGGTCTACCAGCTCCAGATGTCGTCTTGAATCTCATCTCATGCACATGCAGAAGGACGTGTCGACCGTCAGATTGCTCCTGCATACTGAATGGGTTGAAGTGCACTGTTGTGTGTAAGCTGCAGGGATGCTCCAACATGGTGCAGGATGATGCTATCGTGGCTCAGGATGCCAATGACTCTGATGGCGACTCTGATGATTAACTTTGTGTGCACTGTATATTGTATAGCATATGTTGTTCTCTATTATACTGCAGGCCAAATTGCCTGAAAATCTTTATAGACAGATAAACGGTTTAGCAAAATGTATAATTTGGAAGATCATACCGGTGTTATTTGACTAAAACATGACATGTTCAATGATACCTCCGCTTGCTTATTAGGAATATACATCGTATGGTGTTAAAATCAGCTCCATACGTCTTTCCAAACTCTAGTAATGAATAATTAATATAATTGGCGGCCATTTTGAAATCCAAGATGGCCACCAAAGTGCAGATTTCCTATGTAACAATTTCCGCCTGCTTATTAGATATCGTATACGGTGTTAAAATCCTCTCCGTACGACATTCCTAACTTGCGTTATCGTCAGAATAGATAATGCCAGCGGCGGCCTAAGTCATTTTATGCCTCTTTACATTTATTTGTTGTAAACTCGTGGTGGATGATATGTTTTAGTTTTTGAGTTATTTTTATAGACAGATAAACGGTGTAGCACAATGCATAATTTGGAAAATCATACCAGTGTTGTTTCACTAAAAAAAGTACAAGTCTAATAATAAAATATTGAAAAATATATGATTTTTTTTCGATAATTGATTTTTATAATAATTAATCTAAAACAAAATGCTTTATATTATTTTTTATTTAGACGGTACACATCGGACGTATATTTAGTCGTCAACCGCACATCGATAGCTAGTATAGAAGTCCAGATACACGTGCAACAATGTACCCCACCAAATGGGCATTTTCGAGCTGGGTGGTTTCAAAGATGGCGTCCATCCGGGCACTAAGCTACCGTTCTCAGATGTCCATCACACCTTTTCTGACACTTGAGACATTGGTCTAATGGAAAATCATAATGAGAATTACTCCCCCCGCCGGAGCATTACTTTTGGTCTGGCTCAAGGACTACTTGTGTTAGTGTTGAAAAACCACTTTTCGCACTTGTGTTAGTGTTGAAAAACCACTTTTCGCACTTGTATTGGTGCAGGAAACCACTTTTGCACTTGTATTAGTGTGGAAAAAACACTTTTTGCACTTGTGATAGTGTTGAAAAACCACTTTTCGCACTTGTGTTAGTGTTGAAAAACTACTTTTCGCACTTGTGTTGGTGCAGGAAACCACTTTTGCACTTGTATTAGTGTGGAAAAACCACTTTTCACACTTGTGTTATTGTTGAAAAACCACTTTTCGCACTTGTGTTAGTGTTGAAAAACCACTTTTCGCACTTGTGTTGGTGCAGGAAACCACTTTTGCACTTGTATTAGTGTGGAAAAAACACTTTTTGCACTTGTGATAGTGTTGAAAAACCACTTTTCGCACTTGTGTTAGTGTTGAAAAACTACTTTTCGCACTTGTGTTGGTGCAGGAAACCACTTTTGCACTTGTATTAGTGTGGAAAAACCACTTTTCACACTTATGTTAGTGTTGAAAAACCACTTTTCGCACTTGTATTGGTGCAGGAAACCACTTTTGCACTTGTATTAGTGTGGAAAAAACACTTTTTGCACTTGTGATAGTGTTGAAAAACCACTTTTCGCACTTGTGTTAGTGTTGAAAAACCACTTTTCGCACTGGTGTTGGTGCAGGAAACAACTTTTGCACTTGTATTCGTGTGGGAAAACCACTTTTCGCACTTGTGTTAGTGCTGCAAAACCACTTTTTGCACTTGTGTTAGTGTTGAAAAACCACATTTCGCACTTGTGTTGGTGCTGGAAACCACTTTTGCACTTGTATTAGTGTTGAAAAACCACTTTTCGCACTTGTGTTAGTGTTGAAAAACCACTTTTCGCACTTGTGTTGGTGCAGGAAACCACTTTTGCACTTGTATTAGTGTGTAAAAAACACTTTTCGCACTTGTGTTAGTGTTGAAAAACCACTTTTCGCACTTGTGTTAGTGTTGAAAAACCACTTTTCGCACATGTGTTGGTGCAGGAAACCACTTTTGCACTTGTATTAGTGTGGAAAAACCACTTTTTGCACTTGTGTTAGTGTTGAAAAACCACTTTTCGCACTTGTATTGGTGCAGGAAACCACTTTTGCACCTGTATTAGTGTGGAAAAAACACTTTTTGCACTTGTGATAGTGTTGAAAAACCACTTTTCGCACTCTGGTTAGTGTTGAAAAACTACTTTTCGCACTTGTGTTGGTGCAGGAAACCACTTTTGCACTTGTATTAGTGTGGAAAAACCACTTTTCACACTTGTGTTATTGTTGAAAAACCACTTTTCGCACTTGTGTTAGTGTTGAAAAACCACTTTTCGCACTTGTGTTGGTGCAGGAAACCACTTTTGCACTTGTATTAGTGTGGAAAAAACACTTTTTGCACTTGTGATAGTGTTGAAAAACCACTTTTCGCACTTGTGTTAGTGTTGAAAAACTACTTTTCGCACTTGTGTTGGTGCAGGAAACCACTTTTGCACTTGTATTAGTGTGGAAAAACCACTTTTCACACTTATGTTAGTGTTGAAAAACCACTTTTCGCACTTGTGTTGGTGCAGGAAACCACTTTTGCACTTGTATTAGTGTGGAAAAAACACTTTTTGCACTTGTGATAGTGTTGAAAAACCACTTTTCGCACTTGTGTTAGTGTTGAAAAACCACCTTTCGCACTTGTGTTGGTGCAGGGAACCACTTTTGCACTTGTATTCGTTTGGGAAAACCACTTTTCGCACTTGTGTTAGTGCTGCAAAACCACTTTTTGCACTTGTGTTAGTGTTGAAAAACCACATTTCGCACTTGTGTTGGTGCTGGAAACCACTTTTGCACTTGTATTAGTGTTGAAAAACCACTTTTCGCACTTGTGTTGGTGCAGGAAACCACTTTTGCACTTGTATTAGTGTGGAAAAAACACTTTTCGCACTTGTGTTAGTGTTGAAAAACCACTTTTCGCACTTGTGTTAGTGTTGAAAAACCACTTTTCGCACTTGTGTTGGTGCAGGAAACCACTTTTGCACTTGTATTAGTGTTGAAAAACCACTTTTCGCACTTGTGTTAGTGTTGAAAAACCACTTTTCGCACTTGTGTTAGTGTTGAAAAACCACTTTTCGCACTTGTGTTGGTGCAGGAAACCACTTTTGCTCTTGTATTAGTGTGGTGTATTAGTGTGGAAAAAACACTTTTTGCACTTGTGATAGTGTTGAAAAACCACTTTTCGCACTTGTGTTAGTGTTGAAAAACCACTTTTCGCACTTGTGTTAGTGTTGAAAAACCACTTTTCGCACTTGTGTTGGTGCAGGAAACCACTTTTGCACTTGTATTAGTGTGGAAAAAACACTTTTGCACTTGTGATAGTGTTGACAAACCACTTTTCGCACTTGTGTTAGTGTTGAAAAACCACTTTTCGCACTTGTGTTGGTGCAGGAAACCACTTTTGCACTTGTATTAGTGTGGAAAAAACACTTTTTGCACTTGTGATAGTGTTGAAAAACCACTTTTCGCACTTGTGTTAGTGTTGAAAAACCACCTTTCGCACTTGTGTTGGTGCAGGGAACCACTTTTGCACTTGTATTAGTGTGGAAAAAACACTTTTTGCACTTGTGATAGTGTTGAAAAACCACTTTTCGCACTTGTGTTAGTGTTGAAAAACTACTTTTCGCACTTGTGTTGGTGCAGGAAACCACTTTTGCACTTGTATTAGTGTGGAAAAACCACTTTTCACACTTATGTTAGTGTTGAAAAACCACTTTTCGCACTTGTGTTGGTGCAGGAAACCACTTTTGCACTTGTATTAGTGTGGAAAAAACACTTTTCGCACTTGTGTTAGTGTTGAAAAACCACTTTTCGCACTTGTGTTAGTGTTGAAAAACCACTTTTCGCACATGTGTTGGTGCAGGAAACCACTTTTGCACTTGTATTAGTGTGGAAAAACCACTTTTTGCACTTGTGTTAGTGTTGAAAAACCACTTTTCGCACTTGTGTTGGTGCAGGAAACCACTTTTGCACTTGTATTAGTGTGGAAAAAACACTTTTCGCACTTGTGTTAGTGTTGAAAAACCACTTTTCGCACTTGTGTTAGTGTTGAAAAACCACTTTTCGCACTTGTGTTGGTGCAGGAAACCACTTTTGCACTTGTATTAGTGTGGTGTATTAGTGTGGAAAAAACACTTTTTTGCACTTGTGATAGTGTTGAAAAACCACTTTTCGCACTTGTGTTAGTGTTGAAAAACCACTTTTCGCACTTGTGTTAATGTTGAAAAACCACTTTTCGCACTTGTGTTGGTGCAGGAAACCACTTTTGCACTTGTATTAGTGTGGAAAAAACACTTTTGCACTTGTGATAGTGTTGACAAACCAATTTTCGCACTTGTGTTGGTGCAGGAAACCACTTTTGCACTTGTATTAGTGTGGAAAAAACACTTTTTGCACTTGTGATAGTGTTGAAAAACCACTTTTCGCACTTGTGTTAGTGTTGAAAAACCACTTTTCGCACTTGTGTTGGTGCAGGAAACCACTTTTGCACTTGTATTAGTGTGGAAAAAACACTTTTCGCACTTGTGTTAGTGTTGAAAAACCACTTTTCGCACTTGTGTTGGTGCAGGAAACCACTTTTGCACTTGTATTAGTGTGGAAAAAACACTTTTTGCACTTGTGATAGTGTTGAAAAACAACTTTTCGCACTTGTGTTAGTGTTGAAAAACCACTTTTCGCACTTGTGTTGGTGCAGGAAACCACTTTTGCACTTGTATTCGTGTGGAAAAAACACTTTTTGCACTTGTGATAGTGTTCAAAAACCACTTTTCGCACTTGTGTTAGTGTTGAAAAACCACTTTTCGCACTTGTGTTGGTGCAGGAAACAACTTTTGCACTTGTATTCGTGTGGAAAAACCACTTTTCGCACTTGTGTTAGTGTTGAAAAACCACTTTTCGCACTTGTGTTGGTGTTGCAAAACCACTTTTCGCACTTGTGATAGTGATGAAAAACCACTTTTCGCACTTGTGTTAGTGTTGAAAAACCACTTTTCGCACTTGTGTTGGTGCAAGAAACCACTTTTGCACTTGTATTAGTGTGGAAAAAACACTTTTTGCACTTGTGATAGTGTTCAAAAACCACTTTTCGCACTTGTGTTAGTGTTGAAAAACCACTTTTCGCACTTGTGTTGGTGCAGGATACCACTTTTGCACTTGTATTAGTGTGGAAAAAACACTTTTCGCACTTATGTTAGTGTTGAAAAACCACTTTTCGCACTTGTGTTAGTGTTGAAAAACCACTTTTTGCACTTGTGTTAGTGTTGAAAAACCACTTTTCGCACTTGTATTGGTGCAGGAAACCACTTTTGCACTTGTATTAGTGTGGAAAAAACACTTTTTGCACTTGTGATAGTGTTGAAAAACCACTTTTCGCACTCTGGTTAGTGTTGAAAAACTACTTTTCGCACTTGTGTTGGTGCAGGAAACCACTTTTGCACTTGTATTAGTGTGGAAAAACCACTTTTCACACTTGTGTTATTGTTGAAAAACCACTTTTCGCACTTGTGTTAGTGTTGAAAAACCACTTTTCGCACTTGTGTTGGTGCAGGAAACCACTTTTGCACTTGTATTAGTGTGGAAAAAACACTTTTCGCACTTGTGTTAGTGTTGAAAAACCACTTTTCGCACTTGTGTTGGTGCAGGAAACCACTTTTGCACTTGTATTAGTGTTGAAAAACCACTTTTCGCACTTGTGTTAGTGTTGAAAAACCACTTTTCGCACTTGTGTTAGTGTTGAAAAACCACTTTTCGCACTTGTGTTGGTGCAGGAAACCACTTTTGCTCTTGTATTAGTGTGGTGTATTAGTGTGGAAAAAACACTTTTTGCACTTGTGATAGTGTTGAAAAACCACTTTTCGCACTTGTGTTAGTGTTGAAAAACCACTTTTCGCACTTGTGTTAGTGTTGAAAAACCACTTTTCGCACTTGTGTTGGTGCAGGAAACCACTTTTGCACTTGTATTAGTGTGGAAAAAACACTTTTGCACTTGTGATAGTGTTGACAAACCACTTTTCGCACTTGTGTTAGTGTTGAAAAACCACTTTTCGCACTTGTGTTGGTGCAGGAAACCACTTTTGCACTTGTATTAGTGTGGAAAAAACACTTTTTGCACTTGTGATAGTGTTGAAAAACCACTTTTCGCACTTGTGTTAGTGTTGAAAAACCACTTTTCGCACTTGTGTTGGTGCAGGAAACCACTTTTGCACTTGTATTAGTGTGGAAAAACCACTTTTCGCACTTGAGTTAGTGTTGAAAAACCACTTTTCGCACTTGTGTTAGTGTTGAAAAACCACTTTTCGCACTTGTGTTAGTGTTGAAAAACCACTTTTCGCACTTGTGTTGGTGCAGGAAACCACTTTTGCACTTGTGTTAGTGTTCAAAAACCACTTTTCGCACTTGTGTTAGTGTTGAAAAACCACTTTTCGCACTTGTGTTGGTGCAGGATACCACTTTTGCACTTGTATTAGTGTGGAAAAACCACTTTTCGCACTTGTCTTAGTGTTGAAAAACCACTTTTCGCACTTGTGTTAGTGTTGAAAAACCACTTTTCGCACTTGTGTTAGTGTTGAAAAACCACTTTTCGCACTTGTATTGGTGCAGGAAACCACTTTTGCACTTGTATTAGTGTGGAAAAAACACTTTTTGCACTTGTGATAGTGTTGAAAAACCACTTTTCGCACTCTGGTTAGTGTTGAAAAACTACTTTTCGCACTTGTGTTGGTGCAGGAAACCACTTTTGCACTTGTATTAGTGTGGAAAAACCACTTTTCACACTTGTGTTATTGTTGAAAAACCACTTTTCGCACTTGTGTTAGTGTTGAAAAACCACTTTTCGCACTTGTGTTGGTGCAGGAAACCACTTTTGCACTTGTATTAGTGTGGAAAAAACACTTTTTGCACTTGTGATAGTGTTGAAAAACCACTTTTCGCACTTGTGTTAGTGTTGAAAAACTACTTTTCGCACTTGTGTTGGTGCAGGAAACCACTTTTGCACTTGTATTAGTGTGGAAAAACCACTTTTCACACTTATGTTAGTGTTGAAAAACCACTTTTCGCACTTGTGTTGGTGCAGGAAACCACTTTTGCACTTGTATTAGTGTGGAAAAAACACTTTTTGCACTTGTGATAGTGTTGAAAAACCACTTTTCGCACTTGTGTTAGTGTTGAAAAACCACTTTTCGCACTGGTGTTGGTGCAGGAAACAACTTTTGCACTTGTATTCGTGTGGGAAAACCACTTTTTGCACTTGCGTTAGTGCTGCAAAACCACTTTTTGCACTTGTGTTAGTGTTGAAAAACCACATTTCGCACTTGTGTTGGTGCTGGAAACCACTTTTGCACTTGTATTAGTGTTGAAAAACCACTTTTGGCACTTGTGTTGGTGCAGGAAACCACTTTTGCACTTGTATTAGTGTGGAAAAAACACTTTTCGCACTTGTGTTAGTGTTGAAAAACCACTTTTCGCACTTGTGTTAGTGTTGAAAAACCACTTTTCGCACTTGTGTTGGTGCAGGAAACCACTTTTGCACTTGTATTAGTGTTGAAAAACCACTTTTCGCACTTGTGTTAGTGTTGAAAAACCACTTTTCGCACTTGTGTTAGTGTTGAAAAACCACTTTTCGCACTTGTGTTGGTGCAGGAAACAACTTTTGCACTTGTATTCGTGTGGAAAAACCACTTTTCGCACTTGTGTTAGTGTTGAAAAACCACTTTTCGCACTTGCGTTGGTGTTGCAAAACCACTTTTCGCACTTGTGATAGTGATGAAAAACCACTTTTCGCACTTGTGTTAGTGTTGAAAAACCACTTTTCGCACTTGTGTTGGTGCAAGAAACCACTTTTGCACTTGTATTAGTGTGGAAAAAACACTTTTTGCACTTGTGATAGTGTTCAAAAACCACTTTTCGCACTTGTGTTAGTGTTGAAAAACCACTTTTCGCACTTGTGTTGGTGCAGGATATCACTTTTGCACTTGTATTAGTGTGGAAAAACCACTTTTCGCACTTGTGTTAGTGTTGAAAAAACCACTTTTCGCACTTGTGTTAGTGTTGAAAAACCACTTTTCGCACTTGTGTTAGTGTTGAAAAACCACTTTTCGCACTTGTATTGGTGCAGGAAACCACTTTTGCACTTGTATTAGTGTGGAAAAAACACTTTTTGCACTTGTGATAGTGTTGAAAAACCACTTTTCGCACTTGTGTTAGTGTTGAAAAACTACTTTTCGCACTTGTGTTGGTGCAGGAAACCACTTTTGCACTTGTATTAGTGTGGAAAAACCACTTTTCACACTTGTGTTATTGTTGAAAAACCACTTTTCGCACTTGTGTTAGTGTTGAAAAACCACTTTTCGCACTTGTGTTGGTGCAGGAAACCACTTTTGCACTTGTATTAGTGTGGAAAAAACACTTTTTGCACTTGTGATAGTGTTGAAAAACCACTTTTCGCACTTGTGTTAGTGTTGAAAAACTACTTTTCGCACTTGTGTTGGTGCAGGAAACCACTTTTGCACTTGTATTAGTGTGGAAAAACCACTTTTCACACTTATGTTAGTGTTGAAAAACCACTTTTCGCACTTGTATTGGTGCAGGAAACCACTTTTGCACTTGTATTAGTGTGGAAAAAACACTTTTTGCACTTGTGATAGTGTTGAAAAACCACTTTTCGCACTTGTGTTAGTGTTGAAAAACCACTTTTTCGCACTGGTGTTGGTGCAGGAAACAACTTTTGCACTTGTATTCGTGTGGGAAAACCACTTTTCGCACTTGTGTTAGTGCTGCAAAACCACTTTTTGCACTTGTGTTAGTGTTGAAAAAACCACATTTCGCACTTGTGTTGGTGCTGGAAACCACTTTTGCACTTGTATTAGTGTTGAAAAACCACTTTTCGCACTTGTGTTAGTGTTGAAAAACCACTTTTCGCACTTGTGTTGGTGCAGGAAACCACTTTTGCACTTGTATTAGTGTGTAAAAAACACTTTTCGCACTTGTGTTAGTGTTGAAAAACCACTTTTCGCACTTGTGTTAGTGTTGAAAAACCACTTTTCGCACATGTGTTGGTGCAGGAAACCACTTTTGCACTTGTATTAGTGTGGAAAAACCACTTTTTGCACTTGTGTTAGTGTTGAAAAACCACTTTTCGCACTTGTATTGGTGCAGGAAACCACTTTTGCACTTGTATTAGTGTGGAAAAAACACTTTTTGCACTTGTGATAGTGTTGAAAAACCACTTTTCGCACTCTGGTTAGTGTTGAAAAACTACTTTTCGCACTTGTGTTGGTGCAGGAAACCACTTTTGCACTTGTATTAGTGTGGAAAAACCACTTTTCACACTTGTGTTATTGTTGAAAAACCACTTTTCGCACTTGTGTTAGTGTTGAAAAAACCACTTTTCGCACTTGTGTTGGTGCAGGAAACCACTTTTGCACTTGTATTAGTGTGGAAAAAACACTTTTTGCACTTGTGATAGTGTTGAAAAACCACTTTTCGCACTTGTGTTAGTGTTGAAAAACTACTTTTCGCACTTGTGTTGGTGCAGGAAACCACTTTTGCACTTGTATTAGTGTGGAAAAACCACTTTTCACACTTATGTTAGTGTTGAAAAACCACTTTTCGCACTTGTGTTGGTGCAGGAAACCACTTTTGCACTTGTATTAGTGTGGAAAAAACACTTTTTGCACTTGTGATAGTGTTGAAAAACCACTTTTCGCACTTGTGTTAGTGTTGAAAAACCACTTTTCGCACTGGTGTTGGTGCAGGAAACAACTTTTGCACTTGTATTCGTTTGGGAAAACCACTTTTCGCACTTGTGTTAGTGCTGCAAAACCACTTTTTGCACTTGTGTTAGTGTTGAAAAACCACATTTCGCACTTGTGTTGGTGCTGGAAACCACTTTTGCACTTGTATTAGTGTTGAAAAACCACTTTTCGCACTTGTGTTGGTGCAGGAAACCACTTTTGCACTTGTATTAGTGTGGAAAAAACACTTTTCGCACTTGTGTTAGTGTTGAAAAACCACTTTTCGCACTTGTGTTAGTGTTGAAAAACCACTTTTCGCACTTGTGTTGGTGCAGGAAACCACTTTTGCACTTGTATTAGTGTTGAAAAACCACTTTTCGCACTTGTGTTAGTGTTGAAAAACCACTTTTCGCACTTGTGTTAGTGTTGAAAAACCACTTTTCGCACTTGTGTTGGTGCAGGAAACCACTTTTGCTCTTGTATTAGTGTGGTGTATTAGTGTGGAAAAAACACTTTTTGCACTTGTGATAGTGTTGAAAAAACCACTTTTCGCACTTGTGTTAGTGTTGAAAAACCACTTTTCGCACTTGTGTTAGTGTTGAAAAACCACTTTTCGCACTTGTGTTGGTGCAGGAAACCACTTTTGCACTTGTATTAGTGTGGAAAAAACACTTTTGCACTTGTGATAGTGTTGACAAACCACTTTTCGCACTTGTGTTAGTGTTGAAAAACCACTTTTCGCACTTGTGTTGGTGCAGGAAACCACTTTTGCACTTGTATTAGTGTGGAAAAAACACTTTTTGCACTTGTGATAGTGTTGAAAAACCACTTTTCGCACTTGTGTTAGTGTTGAAAAACCACTTTTCGCACTTGTGTTGGTGCAGGAAACCACTTTTGCACTTGTATTAGTGTGGAAAAACCACTTTTCGCACTTGAGTTAGTGTTGAAAAACCACTTTTCGCACTTGTGTTAGTGTTGAAAAACCACTTTTCGCACTTGTGTTAGTGTTGAAAAACCACTTTTCGCACTTGTGTTGGTGCAGGAAACCACTTTTGCACTTGTGTTAGTGTTCAAAAACCACTTTTCGCACTTGTGTTAGTGTTGAAAAACCACTTTTCGCACTTGTGTTGGTGCAGGATACCACTTTTGCACTTGTATTAGTGTGGAAAAACCACTTTTCGCACTTGTCTTAGTGTTGAAAAACCACTTTTCGCACTTGTGTTAGTGTTGAAAAACCACTTTTCGCACTTGTGTTAGTGTTGAAAAACCACTTTTCGCACTTGTATTGGTGCAGGAAACCACTTTTGCACTTGTATTAGTGTGGAAAAAACACTTTTTGCACTTGTGATAGTGTTGAAAAACCACTTTTCGCACTCTGGTTAGTGTTGAAAAACTACTTTTCGCACTTGTGTTGGTGCAGGAAACCACTTTTGCACTTGTATTAGTGTGGAAAAACCACTTTTCACACTTGTGTTATTGTTGAAAAACCACTTTTCGCACTTGTGTTAGTGTTGAAAAACCACTTTTCGCACTTGTGTTGGTGCAGGAAACCACTTTTGCACTTGTATTAGTGTGGAAAAAACACTTTTTGCACTTGTGATAGTGTTGAAAAACCACTTTTCGCACTTGTGTTAGTGTTGAAAAACTACTTTTCGCACTTGTGTTGGTGCAGGAAACCACTTTTGCACTTGTATTAGTGTGGAAAAACCACTTTTCACACTTATGTTAGTGTTGAAAAACCACTTTTCGCACTTGTGTTGGTGCAGGAAACCACTTTTGCACTTGTATTAGTGTGGAAAAAACACTTTTTGCACTTGTGATAGTGTTGAAAAACCACTTTTCGCACTTGTGTTAGTGTTGAAAAACCACTTTTCGCACTGGTGTTGGTGCAGGAAACAACTTTTGCACTTGTATTCGTGTGGGAAAACCACTTTTCGCACTTGCGTTAGTGCTGCAAAACCACTTTTTGCACTTGTGTTAGTGTTGAAAAACCACATTTCGCACTTGTGTTGGTGCTGGAAACCACTTTTGCACTTGTATTAGTGTTGAAAAACCACTTTTGGCACTTGTGTTGGTGCAGGAAACCACTTTTGCACTTGTATTAGTGTGGAAAAAACACTTTTCGCACTTGTGTTAGTGTTGAAAAACCACTTTTCGCACTTGTGTTAGTGTTGAAAAACCACTTTTCGCACTTGTGTTGGTGCAGGAAACCACTTTTGCACTTGTATTAGTGTTGAAAAACCACTTTTCGCACTTGTGTTAGTGTTGAAAAACCACTTTTCGCACTTGTGTTAGTGTTGAAAAACCACTTTTCGCACTTGTGTTGGTGCAGGAAACAACTTTTGCACTTGTATTCATGTGGAAAAACCACTTTTCGCACTTGTGTTAGTGTTGAAAAAACCACTTTTCGCACTTGCGTTGGTGTTGCAAAACCACTTTTCGCACTTGTGATAGTGATGAAAAACCACTTTTCGCACTTGTGTTAGTGTTGAAAAACCACTTTTCGCACTTGTGTTGGTGCAAGAAACCACTTTTGCACTTGTATTAGTGTGGAAAAAAACACTTTTTGCACTTGTGATAGTGTTCAAAAACCACTTTTCGCACTTGTGTTAGTGTTGAAAAACCACTTTTCGCACTTGTGTTGGTGCAGGATACCACTTTTGCACTTGTATTAGTGTGGAAAAACCACTTTTCGCACTTGTGTTAGTGTTGAAAAACCACTTTTCGCACTTGTGTTAGTGTTGAAAAACCACTTTTCGCACTTGTGTTAGTGTTGAAAAACCACTTTTCGCACTTGTATTGGTGCAGGAAACCACTTTTGCACTTGTATTAGTGTGGAAAAAACACTTTTTGCACTTGTGATAGTGTTGAAAAACCACTTTTCGCACTTGTGTTAGTGTTGAAAAACTACTTTTCGCACTTGTGTTGGTGCAGGAAACCACTTTTGCACTTGTATTAGTGTGGAAAAACCACTTTTCACACTTGTGTTATTGTTGAAAAACCACTTTTCGCACTTGTGTTAGTGTTGAAAAACCACTTTTCGCACTTGTGTTGGTGCAGGAAACCACTTTTGCACTTGTATTAGTGTGGAAAAAACACTTTTTGCACTTGTGATAGTGTTGAAAAACCACTTTTCGCACTTGTGTTAGTGTTGAAAAACTACTTTTCGCACTTGTGTTGGTGCAGGAAACCACTTTTGCACTTGTATTAGTGTGGAAAAACCACTTTTCACACTTATGTTAGTGTTGAAAAACCACTTTTCGCACTTGTATTGGTGCAGGAAACCACTTTTGCACTTGTATTAGTGTGGAAAAAACACTTTTTGCACTTGTGATAGTGTTGAAAAACCACTTTTCGCACTTGTGTTAGTGTTGAAAAACCACTTTTCGCACTGGTGTTGGTGCAGGAAACAACTTTTGCACTTGTATTCGTGTGGGAAAACCACTTTTCGCACTTGTGTTAGTGCTGCAAAACCACTTTTTGCACTTGTGTTAGTGTTGAAAAACCACATTTCGCACTTGTGTTGGTGCTGGAAACCACTTTTGCACTTGTATTAGTGTTGAAAAACCACTTTTCGCACTTGTGTTAGTGTTGAAAAACCACTTTTCGCACTTGTGTTGGTGCAGGAAACCACTTTTGCACTTGTATTAGTGTGTAAAAAACACTTTTCGCACTTGTGTTAGTGTTGAAAAACCACTTTTCGCACTTGTGTTAGTGTTGAAAAACCACTTTTCGCACATGTGTTGGTGCAGGAAACCACTTTTGCACTTGTATTAGTGTGGAAAAACCACTTTTTGCACTTGTGTTAGTGTTGAAAAACCACTTTTCGCACTTGTGTTGGTGCAGGAAACCACTTTTGCACTTGTATTAGTGTGGAAAAACCACTTTTCGCACTTGTGTTAGTGTTGAAAAACCACTTTTCGCACTTGTGTTAGTGTTGAAAAACCACTTTTCGCACTTGTGTTGGTGCAGGAAACCACTTTTGCACTTGTATTCGTGTGGAAAAAACACTTTTTGCACTTGTGATAGTGTTCAAAAACCACTTTTCGCACTTGTGTTAGTGTTGAAAAACCACTTTTCGCACTTGTGTTGGTGCAGGAAACAACTTTTGCACTTGTATTAGTGTGGAAAAAACACTTTTCGCACTTGTGTTAGTGTTGAAAAACCACTTTTCGCACTTGTGTTAGTGTTGAAAAACCACTTTTCGCACATGTGTTGGTGCAGGAAACCACTTTTGCACTTGTATTAGTGTGGAAAAACCACTTTTTGCACTTGTGTTAGTGTTGAAAAACCACTTTTCGCACTTGTGTTGGTGTAGGAAACCACTTTTGCACTTGTATTAGTGTGGAAAAACCACTTTTCGCACTTGTGTTAGTGTTGAAAAACCACTTTTCGCAGTTGTGTTGGTGCAGGAAACAACTTTTGCACTTGTATTCGTGTGGAAAAACCACTTTTCGCACTTGTGTTAGTGTTGAAAAACCACTTTTCGCACTTTTGTTAGTGTTGAAAAACCACATTTCGCACTTGTGTTGGTGCAGGAAACCACTTTTGCACTTGTATTAGTGTGTAAAAAACACTTTTTGCACTTGTGATAGTGTTGAAAAACCACTTTTCGCACTTGTGTTAGTGTTGAAAAACCACATTTCGCACTTGTGTTGGTGCAGGAAACCACTTTTGCACTTGTATTAATGTGGAAAAACCACTTTTCGCACTTGTGTTAGTGTTGAAAAACCACTTTTCGCACTTGTGTTAGTGTTGAAAAACCACTTTTCGCACTTGTGTTGGTGCAGGAAACCACTTTTGCACTTGTATTAGTGTTGAAAAACCACTTTTCGCACTTGTGTTAGTGTTGAAAAACCACTTTTCGCACTTGTGTTGGTGCAAGAAACCACTTTTGCACTTGTATTAGTGTGGAAAAAACACTTTTTGCACTTGTGATAGTGTTCAAAAACCACTTTTCGCACTTGTGTTAGTGTTGAAAAACCACTTTTCGCACTTGTGTTGCTGCAGGATACCACTTTTGCACTTGTATTAGTGTGGAAAAACCACTTTTGCACTTGTGTTAGTGTTGAAAAACCACTTTTTGCACTTGTGTTAGTGTTGAAAAACCACTTTTCGCACTTGTGTTAGTGTTGAAAAACCACTTTTCGCACTTGTGTTAGTGTTGAAAAACCACTTTTCGCACTTGTGTTGGTGCAGGAAACCACTTTTGCACTTGTATTAGTGTGGAAAAAACACTTTTTGCACTTGTGATAGTGTTGAAAAACCACTTTTCGCACTTGTGTTAGTGTTGAAAAACTACTTTTCGCACTTGTGTTGGTGCAGGAAACCACTTTTGCACTTGTATTAGTGTGGAAAAACCACTTTTCACACTTATGTTAGTGTTGAAAAACCACTTTTCGCACTTGTGTTGGTGCAGGAAACCACTTTTGCACTTGTATTAGTGTGGAAAAAACACTTTTTGCACTTGTGATAGTGTTGAAAAACCACTTTTCGCACTTGTGTTAGTGTTGAAAAACCACTTTTCGCACTGGTGTTGGTGCAGGAAACAACTTTTGCACTTGTATTCGTGTGGAAAAACCACTTTTCGCACTTGTGTTAGTGCTGCAAAACCACTTTTTGCTCTTGTGTTGGTGCTGGAAACCACTTTTGCACTTGTATTAGTGTTGAAAAACCACTTTTCGCACTTGTGTTAGTGTTGAAAAACCACTTTTCGCACTTGTGTTGGTGCAGGAAACCACTTTTGCACTTGTATTAGTGTGGAAAAAACACTTTTCGCACTTGTGTTAGTGTTGAAAAACCACTTTTCGCACTTGTGTTAGTGTTGAAAAACCACTTTTCGCACATGTGTTGGTGCAGGAAACCACGTTTGCACTTGTATTAGTGTGGAAAAACCACTTTTTGCACTTGTGTTAGTGTTGAAAAACCACTTTTCGCACTTGTGTTGGTGCAGGAAACCACTTTTGCACTTGTATTAGTGTGGAAAAAACACTTTTCGCACTTGTGTTAGTGTTGAAAAACCACTTTTCGCACTTGTGTTAGTGTTGAAAAACCACTTTTCGCACTTGTGTTGGTGCAGGAAACCACTTTTGCACTTGTATTAGTGTGGTGTATTAGTGTGGAAAAAACACTTTTTTGCACTTGTGATAGTGTTGAAAAACCACTTTTCGCACTTGTGTTAGTATTGAAAAACCACTTTTCGCACTTGTGTTAATGTTGAAAAACCACTTTTCGCACTTGTGTTGGTGCAGGAAACCACTTTTGCACTTGTATTAGTGTGGAAAAAACACTTTTGCACTTGTGATAGTGTTGACAAACCAATTTTCGCACTTGTGTTGGTGCAGGAAACCACTTTTGCACTTGTATTAGTGTGGAAAAAACACTTTTCGCACTTGTGTTAGTGTTGAAAAACCACTTTTCGCACTTGTGTTAGTGTTGAAAAACCACTTTTCGCACTTGTGTTGGTGCAGGAAACCACTTTTGCACTTGTATTAGTGTGGAAAAAACACTTTTTGCACTTGTGATAGTGTTGAAAAACAACTTTTCGCACTTGTGTTAGTGTTGAAAAACCACTTTTCGCACTTGTGTTGGTGCAGGAAACCACTTTTGCACTTGTATTCGTGTGGAAAAAACACTTTTTGCACTTGTGATAGTGTTCAAAAACCACTTTTCGCACTTGTGTTAGTGTTGAAAAACCACTTTTCGCACTTGTGTTGGTGCAGGAAACAACTTTTGCACTTGTATTCGTGTGGAAAAACCACTTTTCGCACTTGTGTTAGTGTTGAAAAACCACTTTTCGCACTTGTGTTGGTGTTGCAAAACCACTTTTCGCACTTGTGATAGTGATGAAAAACCACTTTTCGCACTTGTGTTAGTGTTGAAAAACCACTTTTCGCACTTGTGTTGGTGCAAGAAACCACTTTTGCACTTGTATTAGTGTGGAAAAAACACTTTTTGCACTTGTGATAGTGTTCAAAAACCACTTTTCGCACTTGTGTTAGTGTTGAAAAACCACTTTTCGCACTTGTGTTGGTGCAGGATACCACTTTTGCACTTGTATTAGTGTGGAAAAACCACTTTTCACACTTGTGTTAGTGTTGACAAACCACTTTTCGCACTTGTGTTAGTGTTGAAAAACCACTTTTCGCACTTGTGTTAGTGTTGAAAAACCACGTTTCGCACTTGTATTGGTGCAGGAAACCACTTTTGCACTTGTATTAGTGTGGAAAAAACACTTTTTGCACTTGTGATAGTGTTGAAAAACCACTTTTCGCACTTGTGTTAGTGTTGAAAAACTACTTTTCGCACTTGTGTTGGTGCAGGAAACCACTTTTGCACTTGTATTAGTGTGGAAAAACCACTTTTCACACTTGTGTTATTGTTGAAAAACCACTTTTCGCACTTGTGTTAGTGTTGAAAAACCACTTTTCGCACTTGTGTTGGTGCAGGAAACCACTTTTGCACTTGTATTAGTGTGGAAAAAACACTTTTTGCACTTGTGATAGTGTTGAAAAACCACTTTTCGCACTTGTGTTAGTGTTGAAAAACTACTTTTCGCACTTGTGTTGGTGCAGGAAACCACTTTTGCACTTGTATTAGTGTGGAAAAACCACTTTTCACACTTATGTTAGTGTTGAAAAACCACTTTTCGCACTTGTATTGGTGCAGGAAACCACTTTTGCACTTGTATTAGTGTGGAAAAAACACTTTTTGCACTTGTGATAGTGTTGAAAAAACCACTTTTCGCACTTGTGTTAGTGTTGAAAAACCACTTTTCGCACTGGTGTTGGTGCAGGAAACAACTTTTGCACTTGTATTCGTGTGGGAAAACCACTTTTCGCACTTGTGTTAGTGCTGCAAAACCACTTTTTGCACTTGTGTTAGTGTTGAAAAACCACATTTCGCACTTGTGTTGGTGCTGGAAACCACTTTTGCACTTGTATTAGTGTTGAAAAACCACTTTTCGCACTTGTGTTAGTGTTGAAAACCACTTTTCGCACTTGTGTTGGTGCAGGAAACCACTTTTGCACTTGTATTAGTGTGTAAAAAACACTTTTCGCACTTGTGTTAGTGTTGAAAAACCACTTTTCGCACTTGTGTTAGTGTTGAAAAACCACTTTTCGCACATGTGTTGGTGCAGGAAACCACTTTTGCACTTGTATTAGTGTGGAAAAACCACTTTTTGCACTTGTGTTAGTGTTGAAAAAACCACTTTTCGCACTTGTGTTGGTGCAGGAAACCACTTTTGCACTTGTATTAGTGTGGAAAAACACTTTTCGCACTTGTGTTAGTGTTGAAAAACCACTTTTCGCACTTGTGTTAGTGTTGAAAAACCACTTTTCGCACTTGTGTTGGTGCAGGAAACAACTTTTGCACTTGTATTAGTGTGGAAAAAACACTTTTCGCACTTGTGTTGGTGCAGGAAACCACTTTTGCACTTGTATTAGTGTGGAAAAAACCACTTTTTGCACTTGTGTTAGTGTTGAAAAACCACTTTTCGCACTTATGTTAGTGTTGAAAAACCACTTTTCGCACATGTGTTGGTGCAGGAAACAACTTTTGCAATTATATTAGTGTGGAAAAAACACTTTTTGCACTTGTGATAGTGTTGAAAAACCACTTTTGGCACTTGTGTTAGTGTTGAAAAACCACTTTTCGCACTTGTGTTGGTGCAGGAAACCACTTTTGCACTTGTATTAATGTGGAAAAACCACTTTTCGCACTTGTGTTAGTGTTGAAAAACCACTTTTCGCACTTGTGTTAGTGTTGAAAAACCACTTTTCGCACTTGTGTTGGTGCAGGAAACCACTTTTGCACTTGTATTAGTGTTGAAAAACCACTTTTCACACTTGTGTTAGTGTTGAAAAACCACTTTTCGCACTTGTGTTGGTGCAAGAAACCACTTTTGCACTTGTATTAGTGTGGAAAAAACACTTTTTGCACTTGTGATAGTGTTCAAAAACCACTTTTCGCACTTGTGTTAGTGTTGAAAAACCACTTTTCGCACTTGTGTTGCTGCAGGATACCACTTTTGCACTTGTATTAGTGTGGAAAAACCACTTTTTGCACTTGTGTTAGTGTTGAAAAACCACTTTTTGCACTTGTGTTAGTGTTGAAAAACCACTTTTCGCACTTGTGTTAGTGATGAAAAACCACTTTTCGCACTTGTGTTAGTGTTGAAAAACCACTTTTCGCACTTGTGTTGGTGCAGGAAACCACTTTTGCACTTGTATTAGTGTGGAAAAAACACTTTTTGCACTTGTGATAGTGTTGAAAAACCACTTTTCGCACTTGTGTTAGTGTTGAAAAACTACTTTTCGCACTTGTGTTGGTGCAGGAAACCACTTTTGCACTTGTATTAGTGTGGAAAAACCACTTTTCACACTTATGTTAGTGTTGAAAAACCACTTTTCACACTTGTGTTGGTGCAGGAAACCACTTTTGCACTTGTATTAGTGTGGAAAAAACACTTTTCGCACTTGCGTTAGTGTTGAAAAACCACTTTTCGCACTTGTGTTAGTGTTGAAAAACCCACTTTTCGCACATGTGTTGGTGCAGGAAACCACTTTTGCACTTGTATTAGTGTGGAAAAACCACTTTTTGCACTTGTGTTAGCGTTGAAAACCACTTTTCGCACTTGTGTTGGTGCAGGAAACCACTTTTGCACTTGTATTAGTGTGGAAAAAACACTTTTCGCACTTGTGTTAGTGTTGAAAAACCACTTTTCGCACTTGTGTTAGTGTTGAAAAACACTTTTCGCACTTGTGTTGGTGCAGGAAACCACTTTTGCACTTGTATTAGTGTGGTGTATTAGTGTGGAAAAAACACTTTTTTGCACTTGTGATAGTGTTGAAAAACCACTTTTCGCACTTGTGTTAGTGTTGAAAAACCACTTTTCGCACTTGTGTTAATGTTGAAAAACCACTTTTCGCACTTGTGTTGGTGCAGGAAACCACTTTTGCACTTGTATTAGTGTGGAAAAAAACACTTTTGCACTTGTGATAGGGTTGACAAACCAATTTTCGCACTTGTGTTGGTGCAGGAAACCACTTTTGCACTTGTATTAGTGTGGAAAAAACACTTTTTGCACTTGTGATAGTGTTGAAAAACCACTTTTCGCACTTGTGTTAGTGTTGAAAAACCACTTTTCGCACTTGTGTTGGTGCAGGAAACCACTTTTGCACTTGTATTAGTGTGGAAAAAACACTTTTCGCACTTGTGTTAGTGTTGAAAAACCACTTTTCGCACTGTGTTAGTGTTGAAAAACCACTTTTCGCACTTGTGTTGGTGCAGGAAACCACTTTTGCACTTGTATTAGTGTGGAAAAAACACTTTTTGCACTTGTGATAGTGTTGAAAAACAACTTTTCGCACTTGTGTTAGTGTTGAAAAACCACTTTTCGCACTTGTGTTGGTGCAGGAAACCACTTTTGCACTTGTATTCGTGTGGAAAAAACACTTTTTGCACTTGTGATAGTGTTCAAAAACCACTTTTCGCACTTGTGTTAGTGTTGAAAAACCACTTTTCGCACTTGTGTTGGTGCAGGAAACAACTTTTGCACTTGTATTCGTGTGGAAAAACCACTTTTCGCACTTGTGTTAGTGTTGAAAAACCACTTTTCGCACTTGTGTTGGTGCAGGAAACAACTTTTGCACTTGTATTCGTGTGGAAAAACCACTTTTCGCACTTGTGTTAGTGTTGAAAAACCACTTTTCGCACTTGCGTTGGTGTTGCAAAACCACTTTTCGCACTTGTGATAGTGATGAAAAACCACTTTTCGCACTTGTGTTAGTGTTGAAAAACCACTTTTCGCACTTGTGTTGGTGCAAGAAACCACTTTTGCCACTTGTATTAGTGTGGAAAAAACACTTTTTGCACTTGTGATAGTGTTCAAAAACCACTTTTCGCACTTGTGTTAGTGTTGAAAAACCACTTTTCGCACTTGTGTTGGTGCAGGATACCACTTTTGCACTTGTATTAGTGTGGAAAAACCACTTTTCGCACTTGTGTTAGTGTTGAAAAACCACTTTTCGCACTTGTGTTAGTGTTGAAAAACCACTTTTCGCACTTGTGTTAGTGTTGAAAAACCACTTTTCGCACTTGTATTGGTGCAGGAAACCACTTTTGCACTTGTATTAGTGTGGAAAAAACACTTTTTGCACTTGTGATAGTGTTGAAAAACCACTTTTCGCACTTGTGTTAGTGTTGAAAAACTACTTTTCGCACTTGTGTTGGTGCAGGAAACCACTTTTGCACTTGTATTAGTGTGGAAAAACCACTTTTCACACTTGTGTTATTGTTGAAAAACCACTTTTCGCACTTGTGTTAGTGTTGAAAAACCACTTTTCGCACTTGTGTTGGTGCAGGAAACCACTTTTGCACTTGTATTAGTGTGAAAAAACACTTTTTGCACTTGTGATAGTGTTGAAAAACCACTTTTCGCACTTGTGTTAGTGTTGAAAAACTACTTTTCGCACTTGTGTTGGTGCAGGAAACCACTTTTGCACTTGTATTAGTGTGGAAAAACCACTTTTCACACTTATGTTAGTGTTGAAAAACCACTTTCGCACTTGTATTGGTGCAGGAAACCA